>NW_009718610.1:0-37329 GCF_000703405.1 Apaloderma vittatum
GTCCCTCTCTCTTGAGTGGGACGTGACAACTATACTTGCAGATATTAAGTTAGCTGCTTGCGATAAGAGGCTGATGTGATGCTAGAGATTCAGTTTGTGGATGATAGGGAAGAAGATGGGTAGCACACTAGCATTTTCTGTCTTTGTGGAAGAGGTCTGGTTAGGTCCAGAGACTGTTTAGGATGGCCTCCTGACAGGGCCTCCTCAAGGGTACCGGAAAGATATTGCAGGACTTTTCCCCTCCCTGACCATGTTGGTCAGATACATCTAGATCTAATACAACGCTAGGAGCAATTTTTGCTTTGAACATGTTCTTTTTATACTCAGGCACCTAAAAATGGATTCTGGTATAGCAGTCTTATACTAGTTGACTAGTCATATATTCTGCTTTGAGTAACATCAAACCAGTAAAGCTTTCTACCATTTTCATTGTGTGTGCATAAAAATGATCCCTCATATATAAATGAAATCAAAATGGGGCTAACTTCAGCAGTCCCTATGGTTCAGCTACTGGGGTGGAGAGGGTGTTTTTTTCTATCCTGTGGCATTCCAGTCTCTACAAGCAATCAAATTTTACAGCAATCAAATTTTACAGAATGGTTTGTACACAAAGTCTCCAGTGATCGTGGAATTTTAAATGTATAGCACTGTGCTGCATAGTTGTCATGAAAGGTACATAGGGATGAATGTGTGTGTGTGTGTATGAGAGGATGAGTAATAAGTGCACAGAGCTTTTTAAAAAGTCTTTTAAAATCGCAGTGGTTTAGTACACTTGGTCATGGCTTGTCCCTTGTATGGTTTGACAAGGTTTAGTGGCACAATTAGTGTTGCAGTCTGTCTCCTCTGTCTTCAGTTCTTGAACAAATCTTTGATATGTTTTTCAGTTTCTCCTTTGAACATCTAACATTCTTCATACAGTAACCAAGGAAATTGGCAGTGTTTAGTGCCCTACTCTGCTCATAATCCTTTTCTATTGGCAGAAATCCTTTTGAAAAAAACCCAGCTTTTTCATCAGTTGAAGAAAGTGCTTAGCCATTTTCTAGCTCTAGTACTTTAGTCTCCTCTTGAATAAATCAGGATTCGAGAAGTCAGAACTTAACCTTCAGACTGTGTTATCTAGCCTTTAAGTATATCAAGAGCTATTGCTGAATAGTTATTTCTGCTGGTAGTAAACTGCGTACTGATTATGCTGCATTGCTGTGTAGGAAGAGAGCAACTCAACAAACTGCACACAGGGTGTTGGCATTAGTCCTATGCCGAAATCAAATTTCCCTTACTTACCTGTCTTCTGTGTGGTGCTTTCCGTGTGCTACAATATATAAACAAGTACCTGAAAAATCAAATTTTATTTTCTTTTGATAAATTGCAGATATACTAATGAATAAAAGAAAATTCATCACCTTGCACCAAGGAGTTATTCGTATTTAAGCGTGCTTTCTTCCTCATTTTCATGCTGTTGCTATGGGTACTGAACATGCTCTCTGCTCCCCCACTCCTTATTTTTCTGCCTGTGGGTCAGGAACAGAAGCAGGACCAACCCAACAAAATGCCCACTGCCTTAAGCACATAAAAAAGAATTTATGATCATATATTGGGTTTGCATGGCAATGTTTTGGTAGTGGAGGGGGGGGAGTGTATAGAGGTGGCTTCTGTGGGAAGTGGCTAGAAGCTTCCCCTGTGGCCAGTAGGGTCAGTGCCTGTCAGCTCCAGGATGGACCCACTGATGGCCAAGGCCGTCAGCGATGGTGGTAACACCTCTGTGATAACACATTTAAGCAGGGGAAAAAGTTGCTGTACACCTGCACAACTGCATCCAGAGAGAGGAGTGAAAATATGTGAGAGAGATGACTATGTAGACACCAAGATCAGCGAAGAAGGGGAAGGAGGTGCTCCAGACACCAGAGCGGCTATTTCTCTGCAGCCGATGGTGAAGAACGTGGTGAGGCAGGTTGTTCCCTTGCAGCCTATGAAGGCTGACGGTGCTGGGATGTCCACCTCCAGCTGTGGAGGACCCTGTGCTGGAGCAGGTGGATGCCCAGAGGAGGCCGTGACCCTGTGGGACCCATGGAGAGAGGGCAGCACGTGCTGGAGCAGGTTCACTGGCAGGACTTGTGACCTCATGGGGGACCCACGATGGATCAGTCTGTTCCCAAAGGACTGACTGCACCCTCTGGAAGGGACCCACAGTGGAGCACTTCATGAGGAGCCTGTGGGAAGGACTCATGTTGGAGAAGTTGGTGGAGGACTTTCTCTCTTGGGAGGGACCTCGTGTTGGAGCAGAGGAGGAGCGTGAGGAGTCCTCCCCCTGAGGAGGAAGTTGTGGCAGAGGCAATGTGTGACGAACTGATGAGAAGCCCCATTCCCCCTCCCCCTGCACTGCTGGTGCGGAGGAGGTAGAGATTTTGGGAGTAAAGTGAAGCCTGGAAAGAAGGGGGAGTGGAGGAAGGGTTTTAAGGTTTAGTTATATTTCTCATTATCCTAATTAGATTTTGACTGGTAATAAAATTAAACTGATTTCCCCAGATCAAGTCTGTTCTGCCCATGACAGTAACTGGTGAGTGATCTCCCTGTTTTTATGTCAATCCGTGAGCCTTTTGTTATATTTTCTCTGCCCTGTCTAGCTGAAGAGGGGAGCGGCAGAGCAGCTTTGGCGGGCACCTGGCATCCAGCCAGGGTCAGGCCACCACAGATCAAAACTTCTGAACTAACACTGTTCTGTTGTCACACTGGATATTTTGCGCTGGTTCCAGACCATCTTAGTGTCTTGCATTTGGTAGTGACTTCCTAAAGTTTCTATTCTGAAGTTGTCCTTATTCAGTTTACATTACTTCAAGGCAACGTGTTGAGAAGAGATTTATTCTGACACAATACAGTGCCCAGGGAGTGCCTAGGGGGCAGTGCAGTACAAAGCAAGGCAAGTCAAACTTCCCAAGTCACTTTCCAAGAACACACATCCAGCTTCTTGAGCCAGATTTGATACCCTCTCATCATAGTTCTAATACTTCATCATATTTCTCATAACGTATTTCATCTCCATCTGGCAGATCCTAATGGCTGTCTTCGATGGCTGACCTATATCTCTTCTAATACACATGCTTGGGCATAAAAAATGTTAACTTGGAGAGACACCTTCGATTCCTTTCTTTCCCATGCCTTGCACATCCCTGCAGTTACAGCTTCCTACGTGTTGTGTCTTTGCTGATACCTTTTCTCTTTGACACCACTAAAATTCTTATGATGGACTGAGACCCGAGAGGAAGAGTTCAATTGACACCCTTAATGCTTTTCCTTTATTTCCTACTAGAATCCTCTTTTTTCCACCATTCCTCAGTGTACTCTGATTTCTTCACAGTCTTTTTAATTGCTCTCGTTGCATATTGTATCATTTGCACCTCAACCTTTGCCCTAACATAGCATAGTGCTTTTTTTCTAAGACCACTTAGAGTGCGTTTCTGAACCAGTTAATTCTTTTCTCGAAGAGGTTAGCAATTAAATGCTATATAGACTGAATAGCAGTTGGAACCCTTTGCTTGTCTTTTAGTGGCTTGACAGCCAGACTTAACTAGCTCATCAAATTATCCACCAGCTGCATATGCAAGCCCTCAGTCTTGTCATTTTTCCTTTGATCCTTTTCCTGGTTTGAGGCCGGCCCAGCCCTAACCCTCAACAGTCCTACTGATTGTAACTTGTTGGATGAGTGTCTGTCACCATCCTTTTGGATATTCTGTTTGGCAAGACTTTTAGGATGATCATAACACAAATAAAATACTGTTATGATGTATGAACGTGGCTTTTGTGCGGGGAAGAGAAATAGCTGCCAGACAACCCAGAAGACCTCTGAGTGTAGGGTATCACAGCACGTGCAGAGATCAGAAATCCACTACTGACTTCTCAGTTTTCCTGTATGGCTGAAGGCTGGTCAGCCTATATACCTCATTTTCATTTTAGAACATTGTCAAAATATACTGATTTTCTGAAATTATGAGTCTCTCCTTATTACTACATCATCCACCTAACATTATCTTTCTCTTCCATTTCATTCACTTGTTTTAGTGAGTGTCTCCTGCAGTAGATGACTATGACAATTTTGGCAACAATTACAGAGCAATTACATGCCCATGTGCTCTTGGTCTTTTTGTAAAATTCCTGTAGTGGTTTGGATTTGTCAGCAAATTTCTCTGACAAATCTGTAACACTGTGACAGTGTATAGTTGAAGGTTTGACATGGTTTGAGTAGACTTACTAGATTTATTGCAAGATTTACTCTTTGTTTGGATCTTAGGCTTTGGCTGGAGGGAACAATGCTATGTGAATGAAATGAAAGACAAGCTGAAAAGCGTGAGGCATAAAATGGTCTATCAGAATAACTATTCTACAGCAGTTAAACCTTGCTACCTGCTACCACTAGTGACTAGAAACAGTTACCCAAGGACGATACGGGGCCGGAAGGATGTTGTAGTCTGACCCAGCAAAGCAGTTTTTTGCTCTTATACCAAATGGCAAAGTGCTTTCAGAATTTTACAACAATTATTTATTATAGTGGGTTAATCTACATAGCTTTTGTCATATTTGATCTGGACATTCTTTGTACCACTCCAGACATTCTGAGAAAATTCCCAAACTCTATCTTCTTCAACAAAAATTCTAAATTTTGCTTAGTCTTACAGAGTCTGTGTGCTTTTTCTCCTCTAGCAACCTGCATGGGAAGACCTAGGTGATAAAGGCATCCTTCAGTTTGAAGCTGTGTTGTAACTTAAGCCAGAGCTTCTGTGTGAAATTGTTAAAGTGAAAAAATGTTGTAAGATTTTTTTTTATTATTATTTAAAAAAAATAGAACTGCTGCAAAGGAAATGGGAAACTAATTAGTCTCTTAGAGGTGTTATTCAGAGACTCAATCTTTCTCAGCTTCAGCAAGATACCTGTTCTTCTGAGAAACCCGCAATATAGCGTGAAAAAAATGGTAGAAACAATAGGTACTTCTTTTTATAGCTGGTATTTCTTCAGAAACATAGAGTGCAGCCAGAATGTGGCAGTGACAGATTTACTTTCTCTTGTGCTGGAACACAGCATTCTATTTATCTCTGACAGGCGAAGGATATGTTGGACAAACTGCACTATTAAATACAGAAAGCCTCATTTAAATAATGTTAGCACTTTAACATAAATAGGGACAAGCTATTCAGACATGAAGCTGATAACATTCTGCCCTCTAGCTTTGTTGTACACAGAAAACAAAAAACACAAGTGTATTTTAGTGGCTTTGTATTTAAATTTCTTTCTCCCCTGATCTTCTTGTGTAACTTCTTTGGAGAGTAGTATGTGGATAATTTCTACTGTATTTCTAGTTTGGAGAATAAAGTTGGTTTATGCTGTCCTCCACTGAGTTTTACAATTGCTTTTGGTTTACAATTGCTTTTGGTTAAAAAATTTTACCCAACTGTCACTGGATTGTTATAATCATTTCTTTATTTATAAGTAAAACTCTCTTTTCTTCCTCCTTGAGACCTACATGTCTACATACTGGGGTAGATTAAGCAGGGAGCTGTGCATACGTGCACCGAGGTGGAGAAGCGCCCTACAGCTGATTGCCTGTCTGTAAGTGGGGAGTAGGAGGCAGGAATAGGCAACATTTTACTTTTCCTAGGGCCAAGAGGTTTTCAAATAGCTTTGTGTCAGATGTTAATGCGCACACTTAACGTTACTCAATAATGTAATGAAAAATAAGAAAGACCTATTTCTATTGTGGCTTATAGGACAGTAAGGGGTCCCTGCTCTGATTTAAAGGTTGCTATGAGTAAGAGCCTGAAATTGCTTGACTATAGCCACCTCTTCTAAAATTGAAGCATTCATTCCAAGTTTATCTTCAATTTGTAGTCTCTCTGTCAGGAACTGTTTAATCTTCATAATGGCTCTTCTTTCGAAGGACTTGGGAAAAGTTATTGATACCAATCAATGTGAATTTCATTACCTCACCCAGATTTGCAGGAAGTACGATGATTGCTCTAAACCATTCTGGTAATTGCCATGAACAAGATGGGGAAAAGTTTTCACAAATGTAAGAGATTTTCTTCTAGGCAGAGGCAGATTCAGGTAGCGTTAGTAGATTCTCACCTGTCTGCTGGGCAAGGCTGGCTCACAAATTCCCAGTGCAGCACCCCAAAAGGAATCTGCTCCAGTAGCCCTTGAGCTTCTCTGTCTCAGGACTGAACAGAAGCGTATGTCCTGTGCATGTTAGGTGGAGTGACAGATGGAAACTAAGCCTCCCTTTCTGTTGATGTTTGCTTTAAGTTTCTGTAAATTTTAGACTGTATAATCTTCTTTCAATGATTCAGTTTTTGTCTTTTCATTTCCAGTGTCCCTTTTACTTAAACTGGCAATTTTATTTCACCTGTAAAGAGCAGATCTGGGAACGTGTTCTTCCATATCTGTTGTGAATAATTAATGCAAATAAATCATGTAGCTGCTCTGCAGTGTGTTTATCTCGTGTAAGTGAGCCTTTGACTGCTTAATACTTTGGTGAAACTGCTAATTTTCTTTCATTTCTGTATCCCATGGAATTGTTTTGAACAATTTGAATTTGAAATTTTTGCTAATGATATTTGCATTTCCGCACAGCTCTCTAGTTATTCATACACATCTTACCAGTTGTACTTGAAGTGCCTCTTTAGCTGCTTTTGTTTGGAATATCCATAGTCTGAAAAAAACCTCTGGTAACACAGAATAATTTGAGACTATTTAAATAAATTGTCTCATCCCCTCCCATCTTTCTCTATAAATAATGAGCGTTCTTTTTAAGGACTTTACTGTAGTTTTTACTTCTATGGATCCCTTTGCATTTCTTACTCCTGATTTGGTCCTTTGCTGTTGTAATGGCTGTTGATGGCAATAAATCTTTCGCTTTCTGTGTTTAATCTGCATGTTATTTATTACCACAATTCTTACAGTATTTTGAACTTCACAATGTAGCTCTTATTTAATTCTCCAATTATAGTAACTTTTTGAGCAAAGTATCGTGTAATTATAATATAGCTAACAATATTCTTGCTTTCTGCTCTCAAAGTAGTTGTACTCTGAGTTAATTGTCCAAAGCATGGAAGTTGCTTTCTCTAGACCTTGCCTTTTGTTCAATTTTATACAGAGAAATGAAATTTTCTGTAACTATTTTATTACTGTTTTTAACTATGTTTTGCTTTTGTTGATCAATATTGAAAAAGTGAATGTATGAAATTCAGGATTAAATAATGATAATTGTATTTTAACTTTCCTGTCGTCTTTCAAAACTTGTTTCTCTTCAGTTTTACTAATGATGTCTTTGAGATGATTGCATGTCGACATCGTTCTCATTCTGCCATTTTTCTAATATCATAATGTTGTCATAACCTTCGTTTGAAAGAAGTTTGCTGCTATGTTTTTGCACATAGCTTATTATAATTTGGAGATCTGCATAATGTAACCTCCCTTTTATAATACAACATATTTACATATCTAAAGCAACAGTCACATGAGAAAGTCTAAGTGCTTTACAAATCTAAATAAATTCAATCTGTTTCCCTGTGGTACAGAAACAGATTTCTGTTCCCCTGCCCAATTTTACAAAAAAGAATCTGAGAGACTAATACTGACTTGCCCCAAATCAGATGGCAAATACCTACTTTAAAATTAAGAATTGTGTACAGTTTTGCCTGTAGGTAATCTCAAATATTTTTTGTCACTTCATGTTGCTGCTTGAATTACTAGAGAAATGGAGTTTGCCTGTGGTCTTATATTTGACTAAAGGCCGGAATTTGACATTTTTTTTAACTCTTTGATGTGTCATTTTTAAAATGGCAAGATCTGGAAAACAAGATTTTTCTCAGCTGTGGTAGGAAAGGCAGGCAATTTTCCTAGACTTTTCCATTCTTGGCACTTTACTTTTATTACAAGACGGACATAATTGTTGATGAGTGTTTTTGTATCTTTTAGTGCTTGTGGGACCGTATCTCAATCTGTCAATATTAGATAAGTGTATACAAAGTTCACTTTTGGTCTCTTGGAAGAATAGCTTTCTCCTTCTTCAGGCAACTACTCCGTTCTTTTATGTTTGCTGCTCTAATAGTCGTTGATTGGTCTTACCTTCATTTTCTTTAAAATCGTCTGCAAAGTCTTCAATATATGGCTTCAAAAGCCATAAAAGGTGCTTAACTTTTCCTTAAAAATCTTGATGGAGAAGTCTTGATGAAGAAGATAGTAGTTTAATTTCATTTGACATCATTCTTTAAGTGTCCAATCTGTCTATTTTGACTGTTTTAAATGAATTTTCTGGTTTATACCTCTAGAAGAAAGCAAGGTGTTCCAGAATGTTGGACCTATCGAATAGATGTTGCTGGCAACAGGATCTTAACATTTCCCTTCCTGAAGCTGATAGGAGCACAGGGAATCTGTGCATGACAAAGATTTTAAGTCTAATGCTTGTGTCACCTAAGCTACTGTATATATATCCTGTGTATTTTTCTGAACGGGGGCAATGGTTCTGCCTCTTGAAGCTGCAGTGGGTTCCATATAAGAAGTCAGGATTCACTGGGACCTGTGTTTTACATAAATATGGGGTTTGGATTGCATGGTGGGACTCACATTCGCCCTGTTAACCTATGGACAGATGTCCAGGTAATGATCCCTGATAGCTGTGTGACAGTTCATACCTGCCAGATTATAGGTGTTGACAAGTCTGTGCAGAAATCTTGTGGTGCCTTGTGAATGCTCCTGAGAAAAGAGATTGACTGGCTTAACTGCCACCATTTTGGATTTGGGTGTCCAAATTATTAACAAATACTTTGTTGTTTTGTGTCTGTGTTTCAGTTCTCTATGTTCATTCCTCGCACAGATATGTACAGGACAGATTTTGGAAAGCTCCTGTGGTAGCGACTGAGAAAATTGCTGCTTTACAATGAACAGCTGCACTTTGTCTTTTTTTTTTTAATTATTTTATTTTTTTTTAATGATAAACGTAGACTTCTGTGAACTGTGGGAATCCTCTTGGCCTGGAAGTCTTCCCTTTGGGGGAAATAGTAGAAGGTGACCTTTTAAGTGTAGGCTGGGATACTTAAAGGGAAAGTCTTACATTAACACTTGATAATGAAGATAGTAAAACTAACACTTGACTAACTAACTAAACTTTACTAACATGTGAGTTAACCTGCCCTTAAATATTTTTATGAATGTCAAACTTTGCTGTTTCTGTCTAAAACCAAGATAGACTATTGCTAGAAGTCGTGAAATGGTTCAGAATGCTAGAAATTTCCAAGTGCTTCCATTGTAGTTCAAATACACTGCAAATTCCCCTGCCCTCTGCCAAGATCAATAAGCAAAAAACTTTGTTTAGCAGGGGGCAAGGTTGGAAGTTGGAGAACAAATGCTTCAGGCAAGTAGCCTGTTAGTTAACACTAAAGACAGAGGTTAGGACAGTATCAGGCGGGATCTCAGGGGGAGTGTGGCACCCTGGCGTGCAAGACTTTCTGAAGCCTGGTTTTGCATACAATAACGGCGCATTTAACATAAATGTGACTGAAATCATAATGTAAGTACAAAATGTGCTATGTTTTATTCATGGGGTAAAAATAATTGTAGGAATTACAAGGTAAAGTTAGGTTCTTATATCTTTATAAATAAAAGGGGGCTGATTTTTTTTTTAATAAAGGTGCTGACCATCCAATGTCTTAACGGCTGTACAGGAGCATTAAGAACCGTGTAAATGTTGGGTCATTTTGATGTATTAACCTAAATGTGGGCTCCATGTGTTGAGTGTGGGGTTTTTGTGTTTTTTTTTCCCCCCCCATTGAATCTACCTGGCTTTTTTCACACATTAGGACTTAGGCTGAAGTTTGAAATTCCTCCGTGCAGGGTGTGGTCTTTCCGTATGTTTGTGCTGTTTCTGCAGATTGGAACTTCCAAAACAGATGGCTTAAAGGTTCTGAAGAGTCAGACTTGGACACCCTCTCTTAAAACTTTATGAAACATGTTATTTAATTCTTGTAGTGGAGATGGTGGCTGAATGTGGAAGAAGACTCGGGGCAGTGGAGTGTAGCCTTCTCTTGCTCCTACCTCCTGCCACATTGCTAACCTTATGTCCTCTTTTTCTTACTCTTTTAAACAGTTTCTGATTTTTTTTTTCCTCCTGATTTATTTATTTTTAACATAAAAGCCTCCTTTTTTACTTTTCTGTATTAAATACTAGATTTTATTTGCCAACATTGATTTTAAATTGAGTTCAAATACAGACAATAATATGTTTTATTATGAAACGGCACTTCTTATAATTTTTGGAGGGATAAAGATGCATTGCACGTGCTTCTTGGATCTTGGCTGATTGCTAATGTATTTAAAAATGAAAAGAGGATGTATAGGAAAGCTGTACCTTACCTGTTCCCACAGGCCATGAAAATGATTAATGCTTGTCATGCTCAGCTTGGTCCTGTCCCCTTATAAGATCTTGGACCTGCTGATTTCTTACTTCCTGTGGCTTAAATGAAAGCTGTTGAGATATTTCTTATTTCTGGCCTTAAGAAGAACTAACATGTCTTTGTATTTATAAACTAAACAGAGAAGAAGAAGATTTGAACACTACTAAGGCAACTTTTTGTAACTGTCTGCTAATAGGTATAGTCAAGGGAAGCTGAAGACCTTGCTTTAGAACAAAGCTTGAGAGTATACGGTGAAGAAAAGTGTAATGACAGCTTGTTCTCAATTATTAACTCTTTTCTTGACTGCTACTTCTCAGACAGATTTTCAGGGGAAAAAATGCAAGAGAGCAGGGATGATTGGCCAGCCTATTGCATGATGATAGCTCCTAACAAAAATAAAGAAGTGGTCACTAAAGCTTCCTCGTCTCTGCAGGAGGTCGGCATAACTGTATCTTTAGCATAATCCTGCCACCCTTTAATGGAGCATCCTCTTCTTCTGGGAAGAGAAGTATTTATTGCAATGTATTTCCAAGGAAAAATGGGATTTTGAATTTATCCTTTTTCACTTAATGTACTTTCCTTGGAACAAATAGATTCCCAGCAAGCCTTACACGAGACTTCAGCCACAGCAGAAAGCATAGACTGAGCAACTTTTTCTAATTAAAACCTCCCTCAAAGGTCACTCTAATTGATGAGATTTACACCATCACATCCCATTCATTAAACTGAAACTGTGACAGAGGTTCAGAAGGGTCTATCAGGTGACTGCCTGCCTGTTGTCTCCTGCTGTATTTGAATCCCTTGCGAGGAAGAGAGAAATGGCACAGCATTTGTGTTTTATAAGGTGGCACGTATCAGAGCCGTGGGCTGGGGTGATCTGTTGTCCTAGACTTGTGCAGGATTTATTTACCTATACTGAGAAAGCTGAGAGTAATCGCAGAGAATATAAACTGGTGGGGTTTTTTTCTGTTTTGTTGTTGTTGTGTTGTTTTGTTTTAGCTGTGCTCTTATAGTCCAAGGCCACCTCCAAGGCTTCCTGCTCCCTGAGTCGAATGGCTGCAAGCAGCTCATTATCATGACTTGTGTTGCTGCCTTCACCATTTTAAAAACTCTTTATCTGTTTCTTCAGCAATAACTGTACAGCAACTCTTAACACTTAAAAAAGAATTTCTGTAAAAATTATCTGTCAAGGGCCTCAGCATGGGCTATATGTGCTGTAAAACGGGCACACCACCTAACTTGATGAGTAGCTGGAGAAAACCGCAGTTGCTAGTACGTACTGGCAGGGTCCCTAGCCATGGTGCTGGTGTGGATTCTCACCCTGGCTTTATTGCGAGAAAATTGCAAAATAGAATCAAATATTTCAGTTGGAAGGGACCTACAATAATCTAGTCCAATACTAGGAAAGTCACTTTAATTTTCTCCTTTTCTTTCCCCTCTTTACTGTCTATCTCTTTTTCTGGCACTTAAGGCCTCTCAAATCTTTTAGATTCAGCCAGACATTGACTTATTGGAGAGGGTAGTGAAGCTGTCCCTGACCTTCAGTGCTGCCCAGAGAAGGGCATGTTTTGAGGTGATGAGATGCTGTTTTGTCTCCTTGCCTGTACATCCCATTCACAGCGCACCCTGCCAGGCACTTCTTTTAATTTCCTCTTTGAATCCTTGTAAATACGGCAGGGATTTGAATAATTCACACCAGTTTGTCCTGCACTGCAGAACATAGTTTCTGTGCGACTGGAGTAGGAATTTAAGTTGTGCGTGTGGAACAAGACCCTACTGCAAGCAGGTGGTCTTGCTACCGGTCTCACTTGCTTATCAGACATCTTACAAAAACAACCATAAGCCGCCAACCGTGGCTGCTTTGGCAGTATCGACTGTTGAATTCAGTACTGATGTGGCCTTTTTGTATGAAATGTAAGTACTGGGCTGTAGCTTAGGCCTGTAGTTTGTTTCTGAGTACCTGGAAGACTTTTCTGGCGTGTTTAATGTTGTGTCAGATCTTCTATACTCACTGCTCATGTTCATTTGCTTGTTTGTGTTTATAATGAAATCTCAAACATCTGTTTTATTTTAGGAACTACATCACTGTTCCAACATACTGCACCACAGATAAGAGTCTGTGTCAGGAGCCTCAGTATTTTTCACATTTTTTGTTTTGCCTACTTTTAACAAGTGAGAGAGGAATCTAACCAGAGTATTGAGTTTCTTCACTTCTGTGAAGAATTTGAAATTATTTTCTATTCTTATTCAAAAAAATCTTCTATGTTGACTTTAATGGGATTAGTCACTGTACAGAGCTTTTGAAGACAGAGCACTAGTGATTTGCATCAGTTCCATCCAATCCACTATTTCATCTGATTCATTTGTTTCATTCTCCTTCACAGAAAGAAAATACAGGGAAAAATACCGAAATGGCCATGCCTTCTTTCCAGTAGTTAATGTGCAATAAGACTTGCTCAGCCTCTTTATGTGAAACTAAGAGTAAGCAGGTTTAGCTTGACCTCTTTAAGAACTTAATAGACACCCATCCTTCAGGACACTAAGATGTGTACCAATGTTGAAAAATATTTTTTTAAACTAAAATGTAAAAGTGAAAATGACAGGAATAACTTATGTTTGTATTGCCTCCTCCCTGCCCCTATAGTTAATAAAGAAACTTGGATAAACTACTGAGATAAAACATGATCAAAATTGTCTACTTTGTGATGGGTTTTGCATGTACATCTTCTAGAACATTTTATTTACTTTCCTGCTCTTCATATGATGATAATTCTTTTCCACGTATAATGTTTCTGATTCTCTGTGTTCGTGTATATGCCGCTTTTAACTTCTAGTTCTCCTTACTTGCTAAAATTTGAAACAGCTCTAGCATCTTCTGTGTTTATTGTCTACAGACTTGTGAGCATCTTGAATCTGATTCCTGTTCTCTGAACTAACTCCAATGATTTCTACAGTTCTGCAGCCATCGAGTTCTTGAGTTTCACTGTTTATTCTCTGGTTTCGTCTTCAGCTTGTGTATGAGTGTACAGTTTCACCAGGTTTATCTACCTCTCCATTACAATTTTTTTAAAAGTGAATGCCCCAATCTGCCCAGTGTTCTGTGGCACGGGATATCCAGTAGCCAAATTTGAAAGTTGGATATGCTTTGGTCAGCTGTTTTGTTCTCAATTGTTTTATTGCACAAGAGAGATATTGCTGTCTTCAGTATGCATCCTGTGTGTGTTGGTTCTTTTCTCAGTCATGAAGCTGAGAGAGGAACATATGTGGACCGACCGAATCAAAGATTATACTTAGGGATATTTTAGCTTTTTTGTTTATTGCAGGTGATTAAAGTGTATAGTGATTCTCAATTATTTTATTGCACAAGGGAGATATTGCTGTCTTCAGTACTGCATCCTGTGTGTGTTGGTTCTTTTCTCAGTCATGAAGCTGAGAGAGGAACATATGTGGACCGACCGAATCAAAGATTATACTTAGGGATATTTTAGCTTTTTTGTTTATTGCAGGTGATTAAAGTGTATAGTGAAGATGATACTAGCAGAGCTTTGGAAGTGCCGAGTGATGTAACAGCCAGGGATGTATGTCAGCTGTTGATATTGAAGAACCACTATATTGATGACCACAGCTGGACTCTGTTTGAACAACTTACCCATACAGGTTTAGGTAAGACTAATGCTGTACAGTGGTATGGCAGTAAATATGTTGTTTGATTTGCTTTTTTACATGGAAGTATAATTTTAATAGAAAGGCTTGGAAGAAAAATGATGGGAGGACTTGTGTGACTTTGTTCTTTTGGGGATTTGTTGCTTCTCTGTTTGTTTTTTGTTTGTTTTTTTCTTAGAGTGTAACTGTGAAGTACATTTTGTCATAGTACATTTGCTTCACACCGCTTGATCTGCATCTGTAAGAGTTATTTAGAAGACACTGGTGATTAAAGTCCTCACTGCAAATTCTTCCTCCCTCTTCCTTGCTTTTCCTTGTCAGTTCTTCCTCTTTTACTAGTATTTCCTACTTACCTTTAGCAAGATTTGGGTTATTTTTATTGCGAATAAAATCTTTATGGTTCCCAACACACCTGAGTGAAATCTCTGACATCAAGGACAGAAGGCAGTCGCACAGTGGTATTCCATATGGACAGTCAGTATTTTCCTTGAATACAATCAGTTTGGCTAGATTTATTGTGAGCTCTAGGGCAGGACTACTTGGAAAGCAAAACAAAACCATTCTTCTAAACTTCCAGTTGTGGACCAATGAACTGTGTTAAAGCGACTTTTTGCTTAATATTTTAAGTTGCTGGAAATGAAATGCTATGAAATCCTTCCACATCGTCAGTGTTCCTCTAATGTAGTTAAAACCCCTCTTCTATTATACAGTTAAAAGGTGTAATCTGTGGGTTTGGATTACAGCTATAATTCTAACTTCTGGTACCTATTTCTTTCTGTAGTGTATAGATGTTGCAGTATAAAAACACATTAAGACAAATATAGGGAGGAACGGGCTGTTGGCAGACTTATAAAAAATGCGGGGCACAGGAAAGACTTCACTCAGCAGAAGATGAGTTTAGAAGCCCACTGCTAAAATCTAGAATTGAACTAATACTCTGGTCAGACAATCTTAATTCCTTTTACAGCACTGTGTTTCAGCACTGTGTTTCAGCACTGTGTTTTGTTTGGTTTTGTTAGGACCGATACCAGAAAAATCTACCAGAAGAGAAATGCCAAAAATAATCTGTCATGTCACTCAGAATTTCCATATTATTTTTTAACTTTGGCATTGTACCAGTTATGAGAGGTAGTACTTCTGCAACTTCAAGGGCACTTCCAGCTGCTAGTGCGAAGCGTGGCTTGAGAAAGAGGATTTTTCAGGGCCTTCTTGCATTCTAAAATACGTAGAAAAATCCTTGGAGTCCTTAATTCTCCGAAGAGACTGCACTGGTAACTCCAGTGCTATTGATTTAAAAAAAACACCCCACACACCATCACCAAAAAACCAAACAATCCCTGACCCACACACCGTGGATATTTATATATGGCTAAAGGCTGTTGTTCAACTCCCTTTCTGTGTGTGTATCTGGGGAATCTGGACTCGTGTGTTTGTGTAAAATACAGCTGGCAATGCACCTCTGACTGTATTATGTTTAACAGCTGTATTTTAAAGACAAACTACAGAAGCTAAAATTGTTTTCTGTCCTTTTCTGCTCCTTTATCCTATGAAGGCAGCCACAAATGTTTTTCAGGTTTTTTTTCTTGCTTTGTAATATTTCAAAGATATTTATAACCTTTTGCACTGAATGTATCAGTTGTAAGATACTTCCAGCTCAGAGTAAGGTCATAGGTAAATCTGGTTCAGGGCTGTAAATGCTGCTACAGAAGACGAGGTATAAAAATGAGTTTAGACGACACTACTATGTAAGTAGCAGACGTGTTTTCTGGATTTTGTAGTGTGGTTAGTGTTTAAGTAGTGTAGCAACTATGGAGGAAGACACTTCTGACAAATCATGCCAGAACAGTGGCATTGTTTCTCCAGGTTTGTCTGTTTGCTTAATGCACGTCATGTCAAATAGTGTGTTTGCTTCAGTCTGAATGATTTCTTGGAAGATTTCTGTAGTAAATCATTAGTGAAGTTGCTTTTCTTAAGATTCTGAATTTCTCAAAATTGCTGATGTGAAGGATTGTAGACCTGCATTCACCGTACAGTCTTCTGATTGCTCCAGCTGCTTTGGGCATCATTTGAGAAAAAGCTAAATTGTTCATTTTAAAAATAAAATTATTTCCTAGACAATGAGGATGGCAATTCAACATTACTAGCCAAGGTAAGGAAAAACTTGAGATGTAGTCTATTTTTTTAATACTGAATAATAGTGCCTTTATTTTTATGATACTGTTAGATCCGGTTTTGTTTAAAAGGTTCAACATATTGATCCTGACTTGCATTAATTATATTCTTAAGTACTGGATGAGTAGCACAAGAAGTATTTTTCAAATTATTTAGTTTTGGATTGTTTGCAATTTATTATTCTGTTGTATGTTTTATCTATGGAGATTTAGACAGTCTTTTTCTGTTCCCAAGTTAAATGAATGGATATAGAAAGGAGAAAAAGTGTGAGTGTGTGTCTCTGTAAATTCCAGTGCGGTGGGAATTAATAATTCATTCATCAATTAGTGAGCATTTTCTTTAATATCTAACAGCTGTCTGAATACTCTTGAATTAGATATAATTGCATGAATCTTAGTGAGCTGAGCACAGCGTTCTGCATTTAATCAAGACAGACATTAATTACATCACCAAAGTGTGCCTTCATTGGTATCTGCATGTAAAGGTTAAAGAAATAAGATGAAATCCCACCTAAAAGAAAACATAAACCCGTTGTCTCTGTATTACTGTATTCACAAACCCATATGCCTTTTAGTGGGACATCTGTAGCAAAGATGATTTAGTGTGGACCTGTTTTGTTGAACGTTATGCCTAGTATTGTCCTCAAAGTGTTGTGTGGCAAGTGCTGACCAGATGGCGGGTGGGCAGGTGAGATAGTTCCTCCACCCGCACCAGCCAGGACACCCCATTTGACTGCCATGGGCACCCCCGCTGCGCCCTGCCTGCTGCCTCGTCACCCGGGGTGCTCAGCTTTCCTCCCGCCCTCCAAAGTTTTGCAGTAGCTTGGGCTCTCTTTCAAATATCTGAAATACTACGATTATTACAGCACTGTAAATCACAATACGTGTCCAAACTCCCGGTGTGTGTCCTTTGTGTCCCAAGCTGTTGAATTCAAATAAATTCTTGGATGTTTTTCACCCTATCTAAGATTACTGAAAGCAGCTGAGGTATGCCTAGATTTGGATGATGCTACCATGTCATCCCTACTACCAGGTGCCTGGCTGTCGGAGTCTCAATTCTTCTGTTGCAGTTCTCCTGCAGGCTGTGAAAACAGAACAGTTTTCCATAGCTGTTCACCTTTCCAAGGGAAGTAGGGTGTTCATCCTGAAATTTTTCTTTTTCTAGTGAGAAGTTTTTGTGCTGACTGTAAACAGTTTTTCATTTGCTTCTGCAGGTCAACAGACTTGCGTTCTGGGGTTATTCCTTGAGTAGGTGATAGTGCCTTGGCCAGGGACGTCATCGCTGTGTTTCAGTCTCCATTTTGATTTCACTCTCCGTGTTCTTTTAGGCAGCCTTTGGGAGGGCTCTCAGAGCACTGTCTGTGCAGTAGTAATGAGCAATGTCTTTTCTGGGGTTTTTTAGTTTAATTTTTTTCCCCTGCTGGCTGCCTAGAGAGGAGGCTATTTGAAATGTGTTCTGTCGTGCACTTCAGTATTAAATCTTCTTTCACATGCTTTACTTTCCATAGCTAAGGAGACACTGGTTTGAACTGTAGCAGGAGCTTCTCGTGTTAGCGATAGTAGTAATAAAGAGATGGTACTGAGGAAGGTAGAAACTCTCCAGTCTAGTTGGAAGAGAAAAAACAATCTAACTAAACTGAAGTGCAGCTTTTTCATGGCAACATTTAGGGATTTGATTACAGGGCTTTGTTTTGGAGGGCACTAACTCAGTGTTTCGTTTCTTTCAAGAAAGTAATCAATTGTAAAATATTCTGTGTTGTGACAACTTAAAGAAATACCGGCATCCTTACCCATCCTTTGGGGTGAAGCAGAATATCTTATTTTTGTACAAAGAATTAAGTCTTGAGGAAATGGTGTTTTTGTAAATGTCACAGTGCCAAGTATTGAAGACTTTAAAATGTCATCCCAGAGGAGTGCTTTCTTTATATAAAACTGAAAGGAAAAAGAAGTACTGGTTTTGAGTAAGAGCTTCAGTTCTCTAGTGTCTCGTTACCCCTGCCTCTGAAGATGGTGTTTTGGAGTAGAGCAGCCTGTACAATATTTTAAAAATGCTTGGGCTATTTTTTGTTTCCTGAATTGCCTTGTGTTTTTATTTGCTTCATTTGTTTGAGTTAAAAAATTTCATGTAGCATATTTATTCTCTGTATTATGGAATCAAAAATGAGTTAAATTCAATGAAGAATGAATTAAATTCAATGGAAGTTTAACTTTTCCATATCTGATCTGTAGATCATAAGAGTACTTTGTCTCCTTCTAGTCATAAGCTTGATATTTTCCTCAGATTTAGCTGTATGGGTGTATTGTGTCTAAATTTGCTACCTGGAAACTTCCTGAAGAAGCTTATAGGTTTGCAGGCTCCAATAAGGCTATTACCCACCAGACTGGACAGCATGGAAGCTTGAAGACACGACTGACGAAAGAGGTGGTGAGAGAGGAAAAAGTGCTGTAGTTTTCAAGAGACTTTAATGATTTCAAGTTTGAGGTTTGATTATTATCTCTTAGAATATGGTGCCTGCTACACTTTAGGAAGGTTAGGGTCTTCAGTTAGCCAGAACTACTTGCAGGAATTTATTATTTATATTAATTTAATGTTCTGCCCAATTAAGTTTAACAAAAAATCATTACGGTTCTTTCATCTGTTACGATTTTAAAATTTTTTCTAACAAAAGACAAGTTATATGCAAGTATCAATATTAATTTAAAGTATATCATAAGATCCCTTATGAAGCGCATAAAATGTGATCAAGAATTGTGAGTTACATGTTTTTTATAATACATTTTTAATTGCCTTTTCCCATTGAAACCATGCTCAGATTTGGCTGTTAAAGCCTCATAATCGGCAGGGATACACACCTTTAGATCTCACACCTATTCTTGGCCTGTAGCTCATTGTTGGAGTGTGATGCAAATTTGGAGGTGCCAGTGATCATTCAAATAAAATCTACAACTTTGTCCAACTCTGGCTTGTTCTTATTAGTTTGAGTCCACGACAAAGAACAAGTGGCCACAAAAACTCATTTGGAAGCATGTTTGTCCTTTTTTTGTAGCGTGATTTCATAAGCTGCTGAAGATGACGTCAAAACACAAATGAAAAACCCCCTTGTGTGACCTCAGAAGCTGAACACTACTGCGGGGGAACAGTAACTTGATTAAACTGATTAATGGACTGTGTTCACATTTCTTGTTTCATGTTTTGTATTTGTGTAAATTAATTTATTTATTTTTTATTATCTGACCTTTGTGTTTCCAGGTCCTGCTCTTAGATACAGTTTATGTGGTCATGTTTTTTTAAATTTTTTCATTTTTTCTACAGCAAGAGCTATAGAGGACCATGAGTTAGTGAGGGAAGTCCAGTCAAATTGGATAATGGAAGAGGAAAACAAACTGTATTTTAGAAAAAATTATGCCAAGTATGAATTTTTTAAAAATCCACTGGTAAGTCCTGGCATTATATCTGTGAGGTGTTGCAGCTGGTATTGCTGCAGAATAGGTTTTTTCTGTTATACAAAGATAGGCTGATGGTAAAGTTGTTAGTGTAACGTGAGTCAAAAGGAATAATTGGGAGGGACTATATGGGGTATAGGAATATACTGTAGTGCGTGTAACTATGCTTTGTTGCAATTGTAAAACATGCATGTTCATACTTTTTGGGAGGAGAGGCAGTGGGGGCGAAGAGGGCAGACATGGGTTTAACTTTGTTGAAGTTTGCGCATGGACCTGCGGCAAAATAAAATCTTTGAAATTGTGTGAAGTGTCCATCAAGTGGCAACAAAATATAAAATGAAGCAGTGTGAAAGGGGGCATCTGTAGCAAAGATGATTTTATTTTTTAAGTTAAAATCAAATGTTGTGGCCCAGCGCTGCCGGATGGCAGCTTCCTACAGCTGCAGCTAAATGACAGCTGACACAAAAGGCCATGAGCAGCCATAACCTGTTAGGAGTAAGTGAAGGTGAAGCCAAAGTTAGTGTATGTAAGGAATGGAAAGAGAGCAGAGACAGCTCATAACTCAGCGATGTTGCCAAAGGTTAATGCCGCTGATTCAGACCTTGGCTGCTGGCAAAGGCCATGGAAGCCGTTCTGGCTCAGCAGGAGAAGCACTCTCCATCTGGTTGCTCAATTGCATGGTGTGTTTGGATCACTCCTAATGCTTCTAAAGCCAGCTTGTTTCAGATGTCAAAGGGAGAAATAGCAGAAATGCATGAGGACTTGAAAGGTGAGAAGTGGAAGGGAACTCAAATTATCTATGAAAAGGTAAATATTTAAGATACCAAAAGATATAAGAGATCTGAGGGCTTTTTTTCTTGCTCCACCTTTGTTTCTCTGGGCAAATTCCCCTGAC
The DNA here is from genome assembly GCF_000703405.1 of Apaloderma vittatum. Lineage (NCBI taxonomy): Eukaryota > Metazoa > Chordata > Aves > Trogoniformes > Trogonidae > Apaloderma > Apaloderma vittatum. Next base: position 20,610 of record NW_009718610.1, read on the forward strand.
ATGGAGATACCAGTGCACTAGTGAAAGGTTCTAAGCTTGAGACGGTCTATAGTTAGTAGAGAAGCTTTCAAAGAGTAAGTATGCTTGTGTGTTGGTTAACCAGTGAGTGGAACCAGCTGTGGAGTGTCACAGATGTGCAGTCCTGGCTGGGATCAGCAGCTGCGGTGAATCAGAAACCTTGCTGTTCAGTGGAGTCATTGCTCTGGGTGCTGTGGTCCCAGGTGTAGCAAGAAAGCCATATCAGAAATGAGTCCGTATGAATTAACCCTACCGGTATTTCAGTTTTATTAAAAAATGAAAGTCAGTAGATATTGGATGGTCAAGGGAATATTATCTTCAAACTTGTTCAAGCCTTTTTAGTAGTGGTCAAGCTCTTGGCTGGTTCAGAATCTGCATGACTGTATTGAATTCTTCAGCTGCAGGTCCGTCCCATAAATGATCCTTTGAGTTTTCCTTGGTAATGAAAAGAATACTTTAAACGTGGGCTTTTTAACCACACCATATTGATGTAGTCAGATTTTTATGTTAATTCATATTCCTATCATATAAAATGGACAATTAACCTGAGAGGACTTGTTCTCTGTTAATGGAACTTATTACGAAATATTTTACTGTGTTTCTAGTGTAATGAAAACAATAGAAAACAATATATTTTTCAGCATGTTGGTATATATCCTCCTTACTTCACAGCATATTGAATCCCCGAGTAAGTTTTACATGTCAACAGCACTAGAAATCACTTTTGAGAAAACAACACTAAGAGCCGAGTACTGCAGTATGGCTTGCACTGGTGTATGAAACCCGCTTGCTTCAAGAGGCCATTGATGTTTTCTCAAAATTCTAAGTTCTTCAGAAAATAATATATAAGATGTCATAAATTTAGTAATGATGTTAATATAGCTTAAGTTAATAGATCAGAGAGTCTGCAGTGTCTTGAACTGCATTGAGAACTTCAATTTTATGTTCAAAAGAGATAGGAAGTTCTACATTTATTTTTACAGAATGTTGATACAAATTGTTATTGTTACAGAGCTTTTTTCCAGAGCATATGATATCTTTTCCAAGTGAGACCAATGCAGCTGTGAGCCACTCTGAGATATTACAGGTATGTAATCTTTGAATGAAGATGAGCCAGCATAGCTCGGAATTTCCCGTTGTCTGTCTTGTGTGAGTGTAGTTCTTTGTCACTGTTGGGTCTGTTGCTGGGCTTTAAATAACTGTAAAAAAAAAAAGTTTAATTTTTTTTTCTTTATGAGATATGGCACTTCTAGACAGTTATTACATGATCACCCTTAGAAACGTGAAGAATTGTTTCAGAATCAAGGAACACCAAAACAGACAAAATGCAGTAAAAATGGTTAATACCTTTATTGGGTATTTCAGGTGAAAGACATTTTCTTTAAAAATGTAGAGCCCACAAGGGTTTGGAATAATATTGAGGAACTGGTAATGTGATACAAATGGATATAAAAAAGAGTTAATTGTTATAAAAAAGAGTAGAAAATTTAGACTGATTAGTATGATTTGTTAGCTTGAAGGCTACTGTAGCCTTCGAGAAAAAAATATGGTAGGTCACTCAGTGTTAGTCATCTTTTAAGCAGGCACAGGATTTTAATTTACAGAGGGAATAATTTCACAGAATGACCATATCAGGGATCATCATCTTACTTCTCAAAGGGGGGAAAAATGAGTAATAAAGGTGGAAACATACACATTACTCTTGTTTGCTTGTCACTAGAAAAATTAATTAACAGAATAACTTTCGCTGGTCTTAAGACAACAACCCTGTGTGTGGGTTTTGAGGATGGGCAACACAAGAACACAAGACACAAGACTTTTAAGGTAGAACTAAAAGAAATACAGAAATTACTTTTTGTTGTTGTTGTTTCTATATAATAAATTCTATGTTAGCATCCAGAAGTAAATGAAAAACATTAAAGAGCTAGATCTCAAGTCATTCTTCTATATAAAATAGTTATATCCTTATAGAAGCAGATGCTAGTCAGGAGGTTAAGATTATAGCAAATATAGAAAAAATGCTTCAAATTAAATTCAATTGACATGTGCTAGATTCTGGAAATAACTTTTACAAATCTAAATAAAAACTTCATAATTTCACAAGATGCTTTGTCTCTAATGAAAATTGGTTCACTTTTGCAACCTAAATAGCAAATAGATTTTGCAGTCTAACATAAACATTTAGTTTTAAAAATCTCATTCCCTGTGTTAATAGAACCCAGTATTTTTTGCTTGTATAATTTGGTGTTTTGAGAAAGGTAAGACTTCTATAATGGAACTATTTGCCATATACTCTCACACAGAACTTCTTTAAGCCTGTATTGTGATATGTAGAATGTGTGCAGAGCTTGTGGGTAAGATTAAGAATGTTTCTAAAAATACATAGTTACATCCGATTTTGATAGCTTGGAAATTTGGTTGTGAATTCTCCTCTGACGCTATTTTATGTTGTTTTGTCTGTTTAATTGCATTTCGTTATATAAAACTTGCGAGGTACAAAGTAGAGAATACCTCTGTGGGTTGTGCAGCTGTTGTACGTGTTTCAGCGGAAACTGTTGGATAAATTGTTTACAGTGAGTTGCTATTTCCTTGGAAACTTTCATTAAGACGAGTTAATGGGCTTGCGTTATTATTTGTGATGTGCTTGGTCAAGTATCAAGAGAGACATTAGTTTTAACAACTCGGTGCTTACAAGTGATTAAAAAATCGCTTCTGATGCTTTTATAGCTTTTTGTGGATTAAGCTGTAAGGAAGTGAAATGTTTTTCAAGAATGTTTTTCTTGACTTTTATTGAAGGAGAAAGAGTGAGTCTTTTGGCTGATGACTTTAAATCAGAGCATCTAAATACCCTGAAAAACAAACAAAAGTTTACCTGCCTCCTATCCATTTAGAATGTGCCAAGTAAAATTGCTATGTCTGACATATACCAAATGTTAATGTGTATACCCAAGAGAGAGGTTTAATTGCTGCCATGGAGATCTTTAGCCTAAAAATAATAAAAATCTGTGTCGCTGTATGTATTAGACTATGGCTGCTCTGAGGTGCAGCACTGTAGGTACATGTCTAGTGGTAGGCCCTATGGATCATTTGGAACTTGATTTACATTATTTTTGCGAATTGCATGTTTTAAAACCCATCAAAAATGAACATAGTATGAAGATTTTAATCTGAGCCCTCTCCCCATAGTACTGAAATATTCTATCTGAGGTGGGTTGGTCGTTTTCTGAGAATTAGTAACTTTCATAGGCGGGCAACAAATTAATTCACTTGGTCTAAATAGATGTGAAAGCATTGTTGAATGTAATTTTAAATGGGACTTGAAACTTGTTTAAAACATCATCCGCGTATTGGAGCAACTCTTATTTTAGATGAATTCCTGTACATACTTCATCCTTTTGTATTGCTATTCATGACAGCATTTCCAATGAATAGACTGCACAGTGTAGATAGTGTTGACAGAATTGAGTCCTTCAGAGACGTAGGAAGTGAAATCCTAGCCTCACTGAAGTCAACAAAGAAAATATTTAAATTAATTTGAAGGGTCAATTTTTTGCCCTAGGGTGGCTTTTTTATCATCTCCCTTTTGTCTGTGAATCACATTTCTCCAGTTTTGTAATTCTGTTTTTTTTAATCTTTTAATTGTATTTGCAACAGAATTGTTTTCACTATGCAGTGTGTCAATTAGTGTTTTAAATTTAACAGTCACATCTTCAAAATAAAAAGTGAAATTAATTGGCTAATTACACTTTTTTCCTGGGCTTGCTTTAAGAGTAGGCCTTTCCTCCACCTGCTTCTCATTGTTTAGTAGATGCAATCGATATCCTGCCCATGACAGGGAGGTTGGATTAAATGATCTCTAAGGTCCCTTCCAGCCTAGGCCATTCTATGATTCTGTAATATTCAGGTTCTGTAAGTAGACTTGAAGTTCATAGTTCAAGACTTCTATTGACAATTTGGCTGCTTCTCTCTAAGAGCTTTTTACGTATAATGCAAAGACATTAAAAAAGCTATTCTAGATAGCATGTGTCGAAGCCATCTTCCAGAGCAATGATAAAAAACTTGCACCTGATGCAGAATATGTTAAAGAAGGAAGTGTATGTCTTTCCTAAATAAACATTAAAAAATGTTATATATGCAAAAATGAACTTAAAGACAGAACAGCATTACAAAGATAAACACTCAGAATTTTGTGAAAGGTAAAATTACTGATAGTGTCTTTTCCTTTTGCCCTTTCCCAGTTGCTGTTTCTTGCCCTGTCTTCTTACTTGTTCCCATTCAGTGCCTTCACAGATTTAAGATTCAAGCTTTCATTTCTTTAATCTTTCTGACACAGCCAAAACCAGTTTCTCATCTTGACTCCGTTCCAGTCTTCAGGGTGAAATAGCCAGACACTGAATTTCAGTCTTATCAGTCTCCTAGACATGTTCTCATCTGCCCTGTTGTCTTTCCCCATTTTCCACTCTAGGTTTTGGTGGCCTTTCTCCCAGTCTGAAACCCTCAGATTGATTGAAGTCTATAGGAGACAATACTGAGAATCAGTATCAGTTCTTCACTGGAAGGAATTGTTGCCACCAACATTAATCAGTGGATTCAGGGAAAAATTCTGCTTGTTCCTGGTAGCAGTGGGCTAGATCATGGCTGCCTGTCATAACGTCTTTGACGAAATCAGTCATAAAACTCAGACTTGATTCATAGAGTCTTAGGAAAATGATGGTTTAACTTGCCAAAATAATGTGTAAGCGCTCAAGAAGCCTCCACCTTAGCAAATCCCATCTCCATTACTGCACAGCCATCCTTTCCATGGAAATGGTGAAGGTGCAGATAAGTTGTGTAGTTAGGAGTGCAGCTTTCCATTGTTATTGAATTCAGCGACATCTAATATTTCTGCTTTTTTATGATGACTTTCATCCGAGACAGTGCAATGTTTTACCTGTTCTGTTGTTCTCTTGTCGTTTGATTTGATTTTTTGTTGTTGCTCTTTTTTCTCAAAAAAAAATTATTTACTTCATTTTTTTTTTCTTCAAATTGGTTGGTTTTACAGCTAATCAAATTGTCATCAAGTTCTTGGTGCTGTTATATATTAGTATCTGAAAGATGTGGTGACATTTGACACTACCCTACACATCATGTTACATGTTTTACTGCATGGAGAAGAGAATGCAAGCTTATTTCTGCATATTGTGTGACCAATAATTCCGGTCTGCAGGAATTATTTAACTCTACTTCTTTGTCCTATAATAAGAACTTTTCTTATTTATCTGATTTTTGTCCGGTTTTGATTAGCTCTTATCTGCATAAACAAATCCATTCCCCCTGCAATAAGCTTGCATGTACCTCCATTAAAAAAGAAAAACCACAAAGCAAAACAGCAAGAGAAAGCCCAACCAAAGCCAACCCACAACAAAAAAAAACCCAAGGGAGTTCTCTCTTCTACTATCTTTAGTTTTAGGTGTTTATTACAGACATCCAGTTCTCCCTCTGAAATATTTTTGCTGCTCATTCCTTCTGACAGGTAATGGTTTTGACTACGGCTTGTTCATGTTGTATTTTCTCACACAGTCTTCAGCTGTCTTAGAAAGAAAAAGATGGATCTAGGATGTCCTTTTTTCCCAGCATTATTGCTACTTTATTTTAATTGATAGCATGGGTACAACAGTGACTGTTGAAGCTGAGCTTTGTATTGCTCCTCCACGTTGGTTTGCTGAGTAAGAAAAGTCTTTTTCATGACAGCACTTCTGGCTTGAAGCTCTTACGGCAGAAATCCTGGGGAACACACTTGTGCAGGCTGGGAGCCAACCACTCCTTGACTCTTCAGAGATACTAAAAAAGATGCTCTTGTTTTTCCATATGTTGACTCTTACATATTTTGCTAAAGCTTCCATTTGACTTTTTTATGGAGTTAAAATACTTTTTTTCAATGCCGCCCTTATGCTCACTGTGAGTGAACCTGTTAATATGTGGCAAATGGGAAGATTAACAGGCTGAAACACCTACCAGGGCTGACTGGTCTGCTCCAGTGTGGCTGAAATAGCTTAAACTGCATTTCCACACAACCAGCAGCACATGTAGATAGATATACCTAGTCTTAATGCAATTTAACTATTCCGTTGAGAAGGAATGAAGCTATTCATGATGCATTCCTAGTTGTAGGCTAGGGCAGTCCCCTGTCAAATGAAGCCTGCCCGTGCTACTGCGTTCATAGCAGCTGAATTTAGTTAGCTCAGGTGGGTCTACAGGTCGTCCAGCACTGGCCAGCCTGTCTCTTTCTTGGTGATCTGCTCCTTCATGTCTCAGATTTTGTGGAAGTGGCCGTGGACAAGAGAAAAATGCAGCAATGAAAGCTGCAGATCCTTGGTTCCCTGCCTCTGGTTAAGCCCAGATGGTATTTATGGTACTGCAGGCCAGCCTGCAGCAGGGTTCTTTGAAGAGCTTAGTAATAACGTAGATTTCATTGCATATATGGAAATGGAAGAGTTCTAGGTGAGTATGTTTAGATGTGAGTCATAGTTCTGTGTAGTTTTACTGGAAGAGAAATAAAGCTGAATGCAGAACATGGAGTTAGAACGGAGTTAACACAGTTAGCACCCTTTGATGGGTACTTCTGCAGGCTGATGAAACTATGTATTTGGTCTTAGCAAGTTAACAGCTGTTCTGCACCCTGACCACGTCTGGGTGTAAGGGCTAAGGAGAAGCCACTGCATACCTTGACTGGAGGCAGGAGCTGTCTTGGAGACCAAGTAAAACTCCTGCTTAAGCACCACTTCAGGTCCTGAGACCTTTGTTCCCTCCTTTTGTCTGGTAATGTCTGCCTGACCTGCATGGTTTTGTGAATCAGATTTTGTGATTCGTTTGCTGAATTAATTTTAACCTAGATCAATTCCCTCGTCTGGTTTGTAACACAGAGGAGGGAGAGATGGCGTTTTGTTTTTTCTTCTTTTGGTAGCATTAATTTGCAGTTTTATATAAATAGGGTCTAAGACACGGGATCAGAACTTCTTAACGCTGGTTTTGTTTCTGAAGTCAACATATTGCATAACTAATGCTCTCATTTCAAACCATATGTTCCCTATAAATCTGTAACTTGCTTAGCATACCTTGAAGTTGCATAACATTCTACACTCCTTAAATCAGAGGTACCTTAATGGGGTTAGCTGCGTTCAGAACTGCATTGCTGTGGTGTCGTAGTGGATTTAAGGGTTTATTCCCCTTAGTCCTGGCTGACTGTGTTAATGAAACAGAAAGCTAGTTTCTAATGAAAAGAAAAATGCATGTCTAATATTTTGTTTCAGATGTTCCTAAGCTCCAGCACGTATCCTGAGATTCATGGTTATTTGCATGCAAAGGAACAGGGGAGAAAATCATGGAAAAAATTGTACTTTCTTTTGAGAAGGTCTGGCCTTTATTTTTCCACTAAAGGTACATCTAAGGTATGGGAAGGAAAAAAAAAAAAGAGAACTGTGAAGTTAGAGGAAATGTGTATTTGTTTATAATTTGTTGTAATAATAACCAAAACTTGAATTTCAACTTAGAGTGATAAAAATGAAAAAAAATAATCTATTTATTATAGATAAAATCCAGAGAGATATTGAGATATAAAATTGGGAAAGTATTGTCTTAGAAACATTAGTGTCTTTTTGCCTGATAACTTTGCTTCATTCTAGTTAATATTTTTTTAATCAGTTAATAAAGCACCCTTTTAAAATGAATTTTCAAATGGTAGTTAAAATTCTGAAGTACAAACAGATACTCTGAAAAGTGGACATAATACTTCATTATCTAAAATCTGTGTGTATATATATGTGTGTGCATAAAGGGATTTCACAAGAAGATTTTGAGACTTCTCAAATTATGTCACTGGCCAGTTTTTCATTTTACTACTTCAGCTTATTGATGGCAGCACTTTGAACTTGATTATGTTAAACTGGAAATATTGGACCTAACACACATTTTACATAAACCACTTAAACCACTATTTTTTCTTGTTTCGAATCTTCTGTGCTAACTGCTAAGAGTATTCATTGAGCTGGTTTTGTATCCTTCAGGAAATTTCATTTGTTTGATTTCTTGATTTAATTAATCTTAGAGAATGGAGATAAAGGCTACAAACAGTACTGGACAGTAAATATTACAGTATGTTGTTTTTCAGATTATGAAAGTACATTTTATTTTGATGTTTGAAAGACAGACTGCTCTCAAAACTTGACTGTTACTCTAATATTAATTGTGGCTTGAATTTAATGGTTATTTCCCAGAAATTATATCACTTGTACTTTGTTTTTTTCTCCCTCTTTGGGAGAATGAACTCTGACTAAATTGAAGTGTGTTTTCTCTGCATTCTAAAATTAATATTGAGTTGTCTCTTTCTAGATGTCACAGTGTCACAGTATGTAAGACTGTATTTTAGAACAGGATAACTACTATACTCTTCTGAATTTCTTATCTGAGGCTGGCTAAAAATAGTCTAAATGTATTACATTGCTCTTCTTTTTAGGAGCCAAGGCATCTGCAGTTTTTCTGTGAATTCAGCAATAGTGATATGTACATGTCTTTGACAGGCAAAAAGATTTCTGGAGCACCAACCAACTATGGATTCTGCTTTAAGGTACAAGCTTATTATTCTGATACTTACTAAAGCAAGCCACAGTTTTTAGGTAAGCTTAAGTTTCTTTAAGTTTTTTGAAAACAATATTCAGCTGTCTATTATAAAATAGGAGAATTAGTGGCTTTTATTTCAACAGGTGTTATCTTCAAGATATGCATTAATGCTAAAAAAAATGTGCTGTGGCCTTCTAGCCTAACAAATCAGGAGGAACCAGAGACCTGAAACAGCTCTGTGCAGATGATGAACAAAGTAGGACCTGTTGGATGACAGCAATTAGGTTGCTTAAGGTAATTTTTCTGTGTGGGGTTAACTTCTTACTTAGGTTACTATGCGAAACTGTGGTACTCTGCAGTAGGGAAGTAATTTAATTCTAGGTTCCCCTGAAAGAGCAATATCAATTTTGTACTCTGAAGGCTTATTTTTCTTCAACTCGACAGCAAGAGACCAAATTGCTGGAATCATTGTAGGGCATGGGATGATGTCTGGAAGCCTCAGTCCTGTGAGTGCTTAACATTAAGCATATACTTATATGAAATCATGTTGAATTCAGTGAGGTTGTTGGGCAATGATGAACAAAGCAACAAGAATACACAAGAAGGAAAACGTAATACTCTTTTTAAAAATGTGTCTGTGATAGAGCAGGTCACTTGGTGTATTAAATGGATAATATTTGCTGCAGAGTGTACATTTATAAAGGCAGCAGCAACAATGATGATGTTGTGCATTTCCTTGACAGCATTTGTCCCTGGTTTTTAACGGTAAAGAAAAGCATGTGTTATCTTTTACATCTGGAAGATTACTTTACTTGGATTAGGTTTATAATTTATAAATGCTAACTGTGTTATTTTCTGATTTTAGTATGGGATGCAGCTGTATCAGAATTATATGCAACCATATCAAGGTAGAAGTGGCTGCAGCCCTTTAACACCCATGGTATGTCCCACAGTAGCTCCATGAATAAATAATTGTTTCTGCCATTGTGCTATTTTAAGTAATTTGTGTCAGTTACACTACTGACCTGATCCTGCAGATCTTTGCGTGTGCGAATGCTTGCTGAAATCTTTAGGGCTGTCAGGTTGACTAGAGCGCTAATTAATTAATTTACTTATTTAATACAAGTATTGTCGGATAGTTCAGACCAGTTAACAGGCTTTTTCCCTTTGTCAGATCTCCAGTATTTTGGGAGGTCATTGGCTTATTGTCACTAACAGAAAGAATGGAAAGAGGATATGTAAAACAGGGCAGCAGAACTATAAGTGCATTAAAAAAGAAGCAAAGTGTTTAAGGTTACACATGCTGCAAATGAAATAAAGAAAGCTGTAACAAGTAATTTTCACTATACAGTAATACTTCCATTGTATTTTATTTTTTAAGTATAAAAATATTAAGTACTTGAGATGAATTTCACGTGGTGTAGTACTAACTGGACTTGAGAGGAACAACAGTTTTGGAGGAACAACAGTCTAGACTAAATGCTGTGTCCATCTCCTCTGTCAGATAGTTGGGATTGGATCAGGTTGTCCTTTTCTTTAATAATTTATTTTATCCGAGTTCTTTATGAGTTACTTGATTTCAGGCTTTTTCATGGATAATTTATATCACTTCTGTGGTTTTTGTTAGCTAAATAGGGTAAAAATTACTTGTAGCTGGGGCTTGTGACAGTGATTTTATGGTGGATTTTCTGAGCTTTTATTTTAGCTCTTGCTGCTAAAATGACAAAAATATGCATTTGCCATTAAAGGCGTTCCCAAAAGTAGTTTTCAGAGATATTGCTAATAAGCATGGCATCAAAATGGTGCTTAATACACTGACACCCTATTTACTTTCTGTTGTGTGGAGCTGTTACAAGAGCCAGCTGCTGCTTTTATAATGGGTCGGGGAGCTGTTACTGATCCTCTCTGCTCTTACTCTGTGGCGTGTGTTTTAGATCATGTAGCTTCTAAACCAGCCAGAATCTGTAACCAGTATTAAGCATGGAGCTGTTATTCTACTTGTGCATAATTCATTAATTATACAGAGCAGATAGGATAAACTTGGGAATGAAGCGCACAAGGTAATGAAGATAGTTCATAGGGTCCCACTTCCATGTTTAGCAGTCCTCAGCTCACAACCACGTCAGCTACAAGGAGTTCTCTTCACTCTCCTGGAGGCAGACAAAATGTTCAATTATTTTGCCTGCTTTTTCCTTTTCCTCTTTTCCTCTTCCTCTTCCTCTTCCTCTTCCTCTTCCTCTTCCTCTTCCTCTTCCTCTTCCTCTTCCTCTTCCTCATTTTCCTTTTCCTTTTTCCCTTTCCCTTTCCCTTTCCCTTTCCCTTTCCCTTTCCCTTTCCCTTTCCCTTTCCCTTTCCCTTTCCCTTTCCCTTTCCCTTTCCCTTTCCCTTTCCCTTTCCCTTTCCCTTTCCCTTTTTCCTTTTTCCTTTTTCCTTTTCCCTTTCATTTTTCCCTTTTTCCTTTTTTCCTTTCCTTTTTCCTTTCCTTTTTCCTTTTTCCTTTTTCCTTTTCCTTTTTCTTTTCTTTTCACTGTTGCAAGATTCTGTCCAGGTTACAGTTACTCAGGCAGACCATTACTTGGCTGCAGAGCCAAGAAATAGCAAACTACAGAGTTGCTGTCTTCCATTTCTAGTTGTGTTCAAACAGGAACAAAAGAGAGTTGCTCTGGGTCTGGAGTGGGACACTTTTCTAACCTTACAGAGATCTGGGCCTCCTGTGTTCCAGATGTTACTTTAATTTAGAAAACGCTAGAATGTTCTTTTAGTTATTTGATATTCCAGTGCTTGCCAACATTTGAGCCGTTACAATCCGTATTAAATTTTATTTTGTAAACCTTGCTTTCTGAGAAGTGTTTTTGTGAGTTTTAAGACTGTTTTGTAAAACTTCACTCCTCTTTATTCTTTTGCTACAAACTTCATCTTCATTGGGAGAATAAAACCAAGCATATTTTATAACAGATCCTACAGTTCTTGAGTCTGTGATAAGAATTATAAGGGGTGTATTAAAATAGAAGATAAACTTCATAGAAGTGGCTATTTTCATTACTTAAATCCAGTAAATTTTGAGTGCAAGTTTATATGGAAATATATAAATTTATGACTTATTTATAACAAAATATTTCAAATATTTGTTAATTTGATGGTTATACATAGGAATTCTGTATTTTATCTTTTTTCCTGATAGTTGGACAACTTAATAACAGGCTCCTGACTCATTTTGGTACACAAAGGGTTAGTTTTAGTTAAAAATTTAAATAGAATTTATGGTAAAATTATGTATTTATCATCCCTCGTAGTAATGCAAAAAGGTTATCTGTCTTACCAGACTTTAAAATTGAGCTTTGCAGCAGCATACTGGAATTACACATGCTTTCTGTAGTAAAATGAGTTTGGCTCTGATGGGAAAAACTACAGATGTCTGAAACACCACTTGCAAAACGTAATGTTTTCTCAGATGCTCACTTTTAAATAATGGATCTTCAAAAAAATGAACAAAACTAAATTTATTTTCCTTTATTGCAGAGAAGCATTTCAGAAAATTCTTTAGTAGCAATGGATTTCTCAGGACACAAAAGCAGAATTATAGAAAATCCAACTGAAGCCCTTTCAGTTGCAGTCGAAGAAGGATTAGCATGGCGGGTATAAACAGCTTTGCTTTATCAGAATAGTATTTTCTGATTTTAATTTTTATTAAACAAAAAATCTTTGAAATCGTGTTTTTACTTCTCTCTTGTGCAGAGGAGAGGGTGTCTACGACTCAACTCACATGGTAGTCCTATTGCCACGTCTAACATGGGTATGTGTGAGTTAATTCATTGCTGGAGAAATAGCTGGTTCTTTCAATAAAGGCAAAATGGTTTTTAAAGATCTTTATTTCTACAGCTATACACAGATCTCAGTCATGGTTTCATCATAAAATCTCTAGAGAAGAGGCTCAGAGACTTATTTTGCAGCATGGACTTGTAGATGGGTAAGTCAATTCTTTACATAACTCTCTGAGACATACATCTAGTGAACAACGGCTGTTTTCATGTACTTCATACTGGGCGGAGATGGAGGAAGAAAGATTTTGCACTTACCTAATAGAAATAAAAATTCTTTTATATAGGGCTATCTGGGGACCAGTTGGTTTCTATTTTATATCTTCTGGAAGCAATAAAGTGGTGATCTAACACTCCGATTCTGTCACTGACAGATTACTTATGTCCGCTCAGAGACAGGCACTTGAGCTCTGTATTTGTACAATATTCTCTGGGAACTGTCAACTTTGGCACCAGTGTCTTTTGTATCTCTTATTAGCGATGAAAGAAGGAAAGAAAGCCTGAAAACATTACTCTAAGATGAACTGTGCAGGGACAGCCATTGAAAAAAGTATGCTTTTCCTCTTGAAATGACTAAAAATTATCCCTCAATGGTAAAAAGTAAACATTGGGATAAGACTTCTGTTTTTCTCTCGTCTAAATATTAACTTTAAAAAATGACACAGCAGGTAAGTATTTTATGTTCATGTCCTCTGGGTTTTCATTTCTGAATTTTTATCCTTACCCCTGTGTTAAGTGTAACTTGGGTCTTCTCCATTCAGTGAGTACTTCCATGAAGCTCTAAGTTACTCCAAGTCTGTTTTCAGTTAGGTACCTGTAATATCAAATCACAGGTTAAATTCCATCGATTTTAGATTAAGTATGTTGTAATACTGTTGTCTACACCTGCAGAAACTGTTTAGAGGCAAAAAAATAGCAATGGGAAGGAAAGGGAGTCCAAAATAATCGTACTCAGCAGAGATGTCTAATTGGACTTCCCCTTTTGTATTTTTTCTTCTTCTTAATTTCAGGAGTCCCTTTTTTAAGTCTGCCTAATCATAGAATCATGGAATGGTTTGTGTTGGAAGGGACCTTAAAGATGATGTAATTCCTAGTCCCCTGTCGTGGGCAAAGACACCTCTCACTAGACCAGATGGCTCAAAGCCCCATCCAGCCTGGCCTTGAATGCTTCCAGGGAACTGCTTCTCAGCTGTGCCTTCACTTTTGCGTTAGTTATGAGAGGGGTGGGACATGGGGGTGAATCCAACATGTATTTCTGAGCAGTGTGTCGTTGTAGGGCTGATTCCTGTGTATTTCAGTGGGTACACTCGCATGCTGTTAGATGGAACCCAGTACGTCGGGCGAGTAAAGGGCAATGGTGTTTGAGATGAGAAAACGTCTCACTTTAGTTTAGGACGGTGTCATTTATGTTCTGTTGTTGGATCTATTCATAGATAGGCTTTGTGGGTTTGGTGCAGGTGATGCGCTTGCATGGACCCTCTAGAATTGGTTAGAACATGGTGGTATGAGTGCTCGTGTTTGGAGTCATCTGGCACAACTAAAAAGCTGCCTTCCAACCAACATTTCTAAGATCCTGTGAACTACAACCCTTGCTTCATAGTAACATTTTAAAGTGTTCTTTGACAACTAAAGTAGGTCTGTTGTGGTAAGGCTTCAAAAGAGTAAAGATCTTTTTATGTGAAGGAGACCAAATGTTGCTTATCTTTGCTTTTAAAACAAGAAAAAAGTAAAAAAAATAACTTTAAAAGAACTGATAAACAGGAACATAAATCCTAATCAGCCTGTGTTTTCTTTCCTACCCAATGTGATTACTTTCTGTATCATTTAATGTGGATCCCAGTATTTGGGTGTAGAGACCTCAGTTGTGTATCTGCAACGTGGCGTGTTCTTATAGTGTCATTTTTCTGAATCAAATAAAATGCTGGTCCTTAATGACAAATATATATAATATGTATGTTTATGCAAAGGATCTCTCTCACTGTGCTCTGAAAAAATTCATTCCTGTCCTGGAGAGGGTGAAAGGCCACTAGGTGGTGAGAGAGAGCTTGTTAGGAGAGCCTGAGTCTATTGAGAAGTTTTATACATCCTTAAACTTGCCGTTTGCTCTTACAAGCCGTATGCTGAGCTGGCAATTATCCCTCTTTAATAACTGAATTATTATCAAAACTCCGAGTTAGACTGCATGGGGATCGTAGTAGAAATGTTAATGATTATGGACTCCAAATTTATTAATTCTAGGTATTTTCTTCCTTTTTAAAAATAGAGCTCTCAAAAACTTTGAGGATGAGATTAGTAGTTTGGATCCGTGCTGTTAATCATTGCAAATTCACTGTAAGCCTCTGTCCACTTTCTTCTCTGGAAGGCCTTTATTTTTATGCAGTTGTTGTGCTCTCATTCCTGGTATGTGGTTGGACAAACGTAGGGGACCACTAAGTGCTCACTTGGTTGATACCTCCAAGTCCATCTTGCCCATTTCTTTTGTGTCCCGAGAGGGGAACGTGCTTGCCAATGGCCGTCCCACCATGTCCCTTCTTCGGTTCGTTGGCTGTAGCTGTATCTGTTCCAGACACGCACAGCACAGACAGTTGAGTCTCTCTCCACTACAAAACTGTAAAACAGGTACCTCCCTCTGTCCTGCAGACTGTTGTCTGCCAGTCTTCCAAACCCAGGGATTCAACAAAGGCTGTCTCTTGCTGGTAGTCATCCTTTGTCGCTGTAGATTATCCTACTGGGATTATGAGAAAATGATGTCTATCCATAACCTGGCTGGAATAAGTTATCAGTGAAGTAGTTGCGGTGACACTGTTGGCCACTGAGAGTGTCACGATTTACATAACGATGCCATAAAGTGAGCAGAGTGTAGCTCTGTCTGAGTGGGAATTTGGCCGATACGCAGAAGTGAGTGTGCAGTTATGAGTATTGGCCAGATGTGGAAATCATTCTGGTGTGTCTTGCATTACCTTTTCTGTAAACTTCCTGTGGAACTACCTTTGGAATTTTCCCTATAACATTTGTGATTTAGGTAACTGCCAGAGTCCAATGAAAAAAATATGTTCAAAGCACAAACTTTGAGGGTGTTTTTCAGTCTGAAGAGATGCATTGTAATTCTATGCAGTGTAAAAGCTAACGCCTACAGTGTCATTCATTCTGAGAAGGCATATTTTTCACATAATAGACAAGGTGAAGAAGAACTCAAGAAAAAAGTATTTCCAGTGACACATTTGCAAAGAAATACTGATTAAAACCATAACTTACATAATTAATATTCTTTTTGCTTTTTACTAATACTTACTGTAATGAATTTACAGCAGTTTTAACTGTATGTTTACAAAAGGCTTTCCAGGGTGATCTTACTGTGAAAATTTTCCATCTCTTTTAGGGTATTCCTGGTACGTGATAGCCAAAGTAACCCCAAAACATTTGTTTTGTCATTGAGTCATGGATTAAAAATAAAGCATTTCCAAATTATACCAGTAAGTAAATTTTTCAGCTTATATATACAGTTGTAAAACAAAAAAGTTGAGTAATTGTGATAAAATATTGATGGATTTTTTTCTTTTGCTGTTATATGGAAGGTGTAAGCATAATATGTTTATCACTAAAAGTAATGAGTATTCTTGAGTAGAGTAGAACATTTTTGACCTTTGCTGTTTGATTTGTTACAAAGGTTGCCTAATATGATGAAATCCTAAAAAGTGGCTTGAAAAAATAGACAAATCTGTTTGGTCTGGAATAGAAACAACCCTGATGGCATGAAAGTCTTGTATTAATAAAGGTCATATTGTGTTTTCCTTTTTCAGTGTGTGCACAATTTCTTTTTCAGTCATCTGTTTAGGTGGATTGCCTATGATGTGTGTGTATATCTCACTAACTCATCTCTTCAGGACAGTTTCTCTCCATGTTTGGCATCAAACATTTTTTTTTGAAGTCTCCTGATTCGTGTTATTGTGGTATATTCGTGTCTAAGTCTTCTTCAGGTGGACAACTTTAGCAAAACGTTGATACTCTTATTTAGTCCAGCTACTTACGGATAAGCTGAAACTTCCTAAATTGAAATAGTATTTTCGCTAGTTTTTATTGAAGATGTCATCCAATTCTCCTGCCAGAAAGGCCAGCTTTTCCCATCGTTTTCATTCTCTCCAGAGGTGGTTTGTGCTGTTTTCTTTACAGGCTGTTTCTGTTGAGAAATGCTTCAGCATTATGTAATTTAGCCTTGACCTATGGCTTTTTCTTCTTTCTTCACAAGAACCTTTCTTGCAGACCACATAATACTTTAGCCTCCATGTTTC
>NW_009718610.1:37550-134999 GCF_000703405.1 Apaloderma vittatum
GGATTTTAATTGTGTTTGGATACAAACAATGGAGGAGTCCTTCATCCAAAAGTGATAACTGTGCTCTGGATCCCATGCGAGCATCAGTGTGTGCTCCATGATCAGAATCCCAGGGGTAAGATATCTGGGCTTCTGCTGACTGTGGGTGCTTTTAGTATTTACATTGCTGTATGGTTTAGAAAACCTTCTCAGCTCCATACTAGTGCTGTATGGTTCAACTTTGTTGGGGTATCGTTTAACTCTCAGATAGAAGAGACCACTTTTTCTTTCCCTCTTAGGAAACTCTTCTCTAAGGGCAAATGTAACAGGAAGCTGCCGTTGTCTTCAGTTTCCTCAGAGCTGGAAAATTCTCCTCTTCCCTTGAAAAAATAATTATTCAGTCAGTTCTAATGTTCTTCTACATATGTGAGCAGTGCATTTGAGGAAATAATTATATACACACATGCTAAATCCTTGCTTTCTTGTTGTCGGATCTTTGGAGGAACCAGGAAATCTTTGTTTTAATACAGATTGTCTACAGATCTGCATCAATTTTTTTCATGCTAATGGTCTAGAAGACTTGTATCACTTCAGTGCAAAACCTCTCTTACTTGAAGAAAATGTTTTTGTTATTTTTAAAGTAAGATAGTTTATCCTAAGCTAGTTACCAGAAAAATAAATCTGTAGTGAGAGCAAGTTAATCCAGAGAGAGAACGTGAATATGCTCAAATATATTTCAGTTCCTTTCTGTTATTTAGTTTCCAGTCACATTCAGTACCTACACGCTGTTCTCAATACCCTGACTTACCGCGTGCTCTGTATTTACTAGAAAAATAAGTTCCTACTGTTCTTCTAAACTCTTGCCTTTTTCCACTTATTGGGGTGAGAATATAAACTTTCTTGCCAAAGATAAATAAATAAATGACATTTAGAAGGTCTTTTTACAAGTTAAAAATAATTTAGTTTTTATATTACTTAGTTTTCTCTTGCATTTTAGGGTTTTTTTCCATAAGCAGATTTGATATACATTTCTGGCACTGTCTTTTTCCAATAAATGTTCTCTCATGTCAGCCTTGTTAGGTTTCAGAGCATGTTATGTTCCTGTGCAACATAACTTTGATAGGAGTTTCTATTTTACAAAATATTGATAGCTTTAGAATTGGCAACCTGTCTGGTATTCACTTCAAGGTTTGGGAATAACTTGCTGGGAGAAAAAGAAGCTGAATATGAAATCCCAGTCAGCAGACATCTGAATTGTCAACTCTTCCTTGTCTTCAGTGTATCGGCAGGAAAAATTGCGTGCATAAGGCAAGTCCAAAGGATGATAACGCATTTTCAGGTTCTTGGCTGGAGCACAGGAGTTCACACACGCACACACTGGTAATTCCTTAAGTAGCAGTGTTTGACCTGGATTGACTGAAGTCTGAGAATAAAGAAATGACAGACTACTTCCAGGCAGGGTAGAAAGGGGTAGAATAACCAGGAGTCATAAGCAGTTCATCAGCTGCTTCAGATGAGAAATCTTAATTACAGGTAAGAGAGCTAATTATGTCTTCTCCCTTCCCTGTACTCAAGTAGGATAGTTGCATTTTTCCCTAGCATACCAGCTGCTGCTCTAGTCTAGCTCTACTTCTGGATCTTCTGTTCACTACTCACAGTCTCATAAAATATCTTTTGTTTTCCCTTTTCTTTTTAAAAACAGTGTAAATAGGATTTTTTTTCCCCCTCTATTTACATTAGTATTAATTAGTCACTGTTACACCAAAGCTTCTTGATATTAGACATAGCAGCAGCAGAGGGAATAAAGTGAGAAGGTGTACAGTCAGCAGTGCAATACAAATTGTGTAAGAGCTACTGGTCAGTAACCTAGAACAGGGTAATACTGATTGTTATTTTTTTAAGCATCTAAAAGTCAAAAGTAATTTTTCAAGGTATGTTTTGCAGTTTCTTCTTTCTCTCCTTTCTCTGTGCTAATACATGCATTTGGAGCTGCAGTAGTTCTTTCTTCTACAACAAAGGACATACTGCTGCATCAAGCATGTTACCTTTGCCCTGGGCAGTTTCTTGTGCAGTAAATACCGTGGGGTGCGCTGATGGGCGCTGCTCGCCACACTGCACCTTGCAAAGGAAGTGATAAAAAAAATGTAGCAGTTTCACAGACTGTGAATGGAGCAAAGGCTGAAAGCTTTGCCTAAGCTGAGACTTGGTTTTTCCTTGTCACTCTGTAAAAACTCGGTGTTCATACCAACTACAGCTATCACTCCGTACAAAAGACATGAAGCAGTATTGTGAGTGCAGAAAGAATATTCCTATACTTGTTTAACTGTTCTTTCCATTTAAGCATGTAACTAACTTAAATATGAAGTTAAAGAATGTTCTTTTCCTGTTGTTTATTTCTGATCTTGCTGTGAATGATCACTCTATTTCTTCCTTCTGTGAGTATTCATAAGATTATACATACGTACATATACACATTGTGTATATACACACTGTACCTTGGTCTACAAGAAGAGTTCTCAATCAGGAAGAAATACCATAGCAAAAGAGGATTTTATTCTGTCTTGTTTTTGCATTTTTACAGTTGGAAGATGATGGGAAGTTATTCTATACCCTTGATGATGGTCATACCAGATTTACTGATCTCATCCAGCTAGTGGAATTCTACCAACTTAATAAAGGAGTACTGCCTTGCAAGTTAAAACACTATTGTGCACGAATTGCTCTTTAACCAAAGCATCTGTTGTTTCGTCACAGGGGAAGGAAGATACTGGAATACTTTTTCCACTAAAGGCAATTTGTATTGTAAGAAGGGAAAAAGCATTGTGTTATAAAAATTATATGTTCAAGCTGCAAAAAAATAAAATAAAATGGTATTCTGTATAGATGGGAACTTTGCTTTGTTATTGTCACAGCAAAATTAATTTTACGTTTTTAAAAAACCCTTATTTCGTATGTAATTCTTTAGTGCTGTCTTGGACTTCTTTGTTTTGTTTTGTTTTTTTTTTCCAACTGAAACCCATTTGTAAAAGAATGATATTGTGTAACTTCTACAGAAATACAACTGAAGGGAAAATCTTTGTTCTTAGGTTTAAAATTAACGTTTTGTCTCTTGAAATGTTTCTCATAATTTCTATTCATCACATAGAAAAATAACCTTCACCATGGTGAGGGTAAGAAGCTGAACTGCACATTTTATTTGTAAATAAAATGAATAAATATTTTGCACTATATTTTTGAATGCTACTTTGAGGATTAATTAAATTAAAACTACTTCTAACTGATCGGTTGTGCTGAGTTGTGCTATTACTGTTGTAATATTTTGAAAGATTTTTTTTCCTTATTCTGGTGACTAAATCTACATCTTTATACAGAGCTAGAGTATCACTCTATTGTGATATGTATAAACATGCATAAAGGATCAGGTAGTTCAGAACATGGTTTAGTGTATACTTACTGTCTCTAACAGAGAGAGAGAGGGAGACCATTTAAGTATTATGGGTTTTTAGAAAGTTGGGGAGGAAATCAACTTCAATTGCCCTTAAAAATAAAGGTAATGTTATAACATTTGCAAATCTACCATATTTATAATACTTACCAATAAAGGTAAATCCAGTGAACTTTACTCTTGGCTGAAAACCTGGTAAGAGTGTGTTTGCAGTCTGTTCCTAGCTTATTTTATTATTTGGCACAATAAAACTCCAATGTAGCTACCAGTCACCCAGTCTTTAGAGATAACCAAACATCTAACGTTCCAGCTAAAACGAATTGTTACAGTAGGACCGAGTGAAATTTTGCATCGCAATAGAAATACTTTTGGTATCTGTGTTTTGAAAGAGAGATGATACTGCTGTATCCTTGGACAAAGACTCGAGTGGAATGGGGCTTGGGTTGAAAGAGGCATCCCTGTCCTTGGTGTCTGGTAGGTTTAGTCTTTTTACAAGGGTTCAGGACCTGGCTCTGGGTATCTTTACTTGGGGTAAAGGCCAGTTGGATTCTGCACACTGAATCCAGCCCCTCCTTTGTGTGCTGGCGTTGGTCTCTGACGTGATACCAGCTGTTCCGCTGTAGGATTTGGTGGGGAGGGAAGGAGAAGGAGGCCTGGTGATGGCGTAAGGTGGACCCGAGGTGCAGCAGCACCAGTGTACGCAAGCTGACGAGGTCACGTAGATGGAAGCATTAGAACAGCGCGGTAACGACAGTCTATGGTTTTGTTATTGTGTGTCTGTGGAAGGCAGTCACAATAACATAATACTGTGATACTTAATTTACTGACTTGATCCACACATCACTGACCTTTTCCTCTGGTATGCAAATACAGTTTTTAAAGCTCATTAAAAAAGCAACTCTTCATAACGTGTACCAAGGATGCAACATATGTGGCGCCTAAGCTCATTACATTAGGAATGCCTTGTAAAACTCTTCACAGTCTCATAATTTTAACTCTTAAACCTTGAGTATAATTTGAAATTGTAATTACAAAAACATAGCTTTAATAAAAACCTCTTCAGATTTAGTTTTATAATGTGATTACTTCTCTGGCCTAGTATTATTTCAAAGATTGGTATAGAATAAAGGGAAACATTTTCCTCTGCATTCCTGGGGTTTTTTGATCATATTCTGACAAAGGAAATGAATTGCCTGCTGTAGTCCATTTCTACTTGGACATGTGAAATCTCTGCCATAATTTTTATTTTTGTTTTTGTGTTTGTTGGCATGAGGAGTACAGAAGTTAACTGCTCAGTGAGTATCTGTCACCTTTGGATGTATCAGAAAAGAGAAGAGAATGTGGGGATTATGTCATGTGGTGAAGTGGCATCAACCATCAAGAATTTTTGCCTGCTTTCTCAGATTTTATTTCACAATTGGAAAAAAACACTCTTAACGTTAAAAAAAAGACAACAGGTAAAACAAACTTACTTTTATGAACATGGTCTTTGTGTATCTGAAAGTTTTTAACTGGCAAGTATTCAAAGCATTCTTACTCTGTAAATTGTTGCCTCCTGCATTTTGACAGCTCTCTTTATTAAAAACAAAACTGAAATCTTGCTGAGAATAGAAAAATTTTCTTTTTACAAATGTGCATACCTTTCCTGAGCTGTATTCATAAAAAAAACACATCAGTAAAAACTAATAAAATGACTTAACAGGCTACCTGCTTGTTTAACGGTTACTGAAGTAATAAGTGTGAAGGAGGTAGTCTTAATGTGTAAAACTGAAAATCCACTCCTCCCCCCTCAAAAGAAAAAAGTCTTTCATATCGCAGACTAAAACATGCTAAATGGTACAGGTGGTTGATATAGAACTTGCAAGATCCTTGCTAGCAACCAGTATTTTCTTGTCGGAAAAATGACAAGGTTTTTTTTATGATACCACCCAGGATATGTCTGACCATAAAGTTCTTTGAGGGTGTAGGCAATGCTGTTTAAACAGAATTTTAGTGTGCTAACTGTGGCTTCTAATTAGGAATACTACACTTTGGTGCCTACCTTCACGAAGAAAATTGGCTAATCGGGAGTTGTTAACAGCTCAGGCAGAAATCTACTATTTTGGGCAAGCCAGTCTATCTGTCTCCAACGGTTTGCTTCTATACAAAGTGTGGACAATTTTATATTCACTTCACGCAGCATCTGAGGACTAGGTTTTAGTTTGTTTGTTTGTTTGTGTTTTTTTTTTCTAAATTACAATCGAAATTGGTATTGTTTGCAGAGGGCTTTCTTTTTTAAAATAGATAAGGAATTGCTGTGTTTTAACCTTTACTTTGGGGAGATCAGAATCTACAGTCTTCAACTTCCTCACGGAAAATCAGCGTCAAAGCATCTAAGTTTGAAGCATTATATTTGACAAACACTTCATGCTTTCTTCACATCTAAAATTTCCTACTTCTGTGACTGTGTCTGCATAGTGCAGTACAGTGCCAGGAAGAGAGAACTAAGCTCGCCGCGCGGAGGTACCAGAAGCAGGATAAAAATGTACGAGCCCAGCTCGCTATCTGGGGTAATTAGCCCTGCAGGGGTGTGCTCTGCAAGATGTGAGCTAGTTCAGAGATGGCTCTAAAGCTCAGCATCGTATTTGTTGGCATGCCCTTTGTGCCTTAGTTTCCAATCTTAAAATCTTCTTGGCTCAGAGGAGATTAAAAGTTAATTCGCTGGTGTTTCATAATGCATATACATACACGGCCAGAATTAAGGTTGTATGGGCAGCGTTAAATGACATTTTTTAACTTCTGAGTGTTTTTACTTAACAATCTTATTAAGTCACTTAATGAATTTTTTGAAATGTAGCAAGTCTTCAGTTCATCAAACTAAATGTTTTGAGAGAGAGCTTTAACCTATTAAATAAAAGAGGATTACGTATGTAACTAACTACAAGTGGGATCTTTCAAGGATAATTGAATTTCTGTCAAATGTCTGTTACATCCTGATTTAAGAATTGCAGCATTTTGTGCTTCCCTGGGGGTAGAATTATTCTGTAGTGTAAGTGGGTTTGGGGTGCCTCATTTTAAGACACAAATCAGCTTATTTCAAGAGAATAGACTTTTTCTGTTGTTGTAACATTGTTTAAAAGCTACTCATCTTCGTCTAAATAGAAGCTGCTCAGCCACCAATTAGTTTTAACTACTTAAACCGATTTAATAGCTGTAGCTTGCAAATCAGTCTAGCAATTGTCAGTAAGAGATTTTACCCATAATTTTTGTCACCTTTAGTACTTCAGTTTAGAAAAATACTAGGCAACTTAGAGCTTACATTGGTGTTTCTCTTTGGTTAGTAAAAGAATTATTTTTATTCCAGTTCTGATATTTCAAACTACTGTTCCTTAGCACTGTAACGCTTTCCATTTCTAATTTCAGCTTTGTAGCTGAAGCTTTCACTGAAATCATCGAAGATGATTTTGAATATACTCGCAAGCTTTCAGAGGTTAAACACTTACGGTCTATGCATAATCAATGTGTATGGTAGTGTCGAAGATGGGACATACCCCATTACTTGAATATACTCGCAAGCTTTCAGAGGTTAAACACTTACGGTCTATGCATAATCAATGTGTATGGTAGTGCAATTAATGTTAACTTTAATGAAATGCATGAATATTTAAAACTTAATGAATCTGGCTTTACAGCGCACTTTACAGCCTAGTTCACATATGTGAACAGTATTGACTGTTGGCCTCTGGATGTCAGCAGCGTATCACGAAATCCCTGTAATCAGCTGCTGTTTTCCTGCTGCCTCACAGAAATATCTGTGACTTGTGGTCTCCGCACACCTCCAGAACACCCAGTGCTTTTTCCTCTTATAAATTATTCACTTACTCTGTACCAATTAGTTCTACCAGTTGCTAGGTTTGTTATCAAGTTAAGCTTCAAGACAAGAACCTGAACTCAATGAGTGATTAAAAATTTATTAGCGGAGATGATTAAATATGCAGATAGTCTGTGAAGCTTGTTCTTGAAACCATTATATTACCTTTTTAATACTAATGATTTGTATAATTAATTTAAAAAAAGCCTGAAAGTCTTTAAAAAGAAAATCAGAGTAGGACATAAAAGGGAAGAGATTAAATGCAGAGGAGGCAATGAACCTGAGTATTAAAACAGCTCATTCACATGTATATGCAATAAAGTGATTTTCTTACAGGAATAGTTTGTGGTTGTTTTTTTTTCCCTCTGCTAAGTTGATTATTTTATTAATCTTTTAAGCAATTTGGGAAAACTCTATCCACTAGCGAGTCGTATTTTCAAAACAGAACTTTATGTGATTAACGCCGATAACACAGATGATTCGCCTAAACTTTACGGTTAAAAACTAAACCAAATCAAGATGTGGTTTCAACAGCATTTAAGCATGTGCTGGATTTTGGATGTGTGAGTCACCCCAGGGTTTCCCTGGGGGACGCTTGGGTACATTTGTGCTACCACAGAGCAGCCGGGTACGTCGGGCAAAGCTTCCAAAAGCGGGGCTGTCCCCCACACCAGTGTTTTGAGGCGGTGTGCGTGCACGTGAGATGGGTGGTGAGCAGAGCCCCTGTCCTCACAGCTGTACCCAAGGCAGGAGTGGGGCAGGTGGGACCCTCCGGAGCCCCAGGTGAGCGGGAGCAGCCTGGTGCTGTTGAACCTGCTGGGCTGGCTCTGGGAAAGATGGGCCTGTCCTCCACTCCCATGGGGGAAAGAAAATAAATTACTTAATTGCCCATGAAGGGAGTAGCTGGAGTGGGAAGGCAGCCCTGGGGCCTGGCTCTTTGCCTTCCACCTCCTCGAGAGAAGGAACCCTGACAGCAGAGCAGGAGCAGCCTGGAGAGAGAAGGCAGAGGGCACCAGCTGGGGTGCCCAGGAGCCCACGCGGTGGGCGCCCTGCAGCACAGGTTTGGCTGTCTGCTCCCATGTGGGTACAGGTGACATGTTACAAGTGTTGTAACAGGTCTGTGAGAGAGTATGGGAGGTGACAAGGCCTGGCTACACACTGGTTAGGTATGCTGGGATGAAGGTTGGACTAGATGATCTTCAGAGGTCCCTTCCAACCCCGAACATTCTGTGATTCTGTGATTCTGGAGCAGGCAGGAGCGTGGGGGAGGCTGAGGGGCAAGCTGTGAGAGAAAAGCTCACTTTTCTATCCTTCTCCTTCCAGTTCCGCATCTACCTTGCCCGGT
Source organism: Apaloderma vittatum (assembly GCF_000703405.1). Taxonomy (NCBI): domain Eukaryota; kingdom Metazoa; phylum Chordata; class Aves; order Trogoniformes; family Trogonidae; genus Apaloderma; species Apaloderma vittatum. Next base: position 46,170 of record NW_009718610.1, read on the forward strand.
GCGGCACCACCCAAGACCATGGCTGGTAGCCCCAGGCGCCCCATGGGAGAGGGTTGCTGTGGATGAGGCCTGAAGGAAGGTGAGAGGCTGCCCCAGCCTCCCCTGGGCACCCCGTGCAGAGAGGTGCGAGCAGCCTGGGAGGAGCTGCTGCTGCTGCTGTGCCTCCTGAAGGGGCAGGAGTCATCCCTCAGGTGAGGCTGATGAGCCCCACCAGCTGGAGATTGTCAGAGTTAATAAATATGGGTGCTCAGGGCCTGACTCCAAGGTGTGTGCTTGGAGGAGGTGTGTTACATGTCATGCTGAGGTCAGTGCGAATAGTAAGTGAAGCTGTTTATTTTTTAAGACGGGGTGGTTGAGGTGGGGAGGGGAAAGTATGAGAGGAGATTGTCATATATCTGTTGTTTTGCCCCCCTCACTTTTTTTTTCCCCCCCTCTTCTGTTAATAAGCTAGAATGCCTTTATTTTCAAATACGAAGCTCTATGTAGTGTTTTTTAGGGTTCGGTTAAATGCAGTGCAGTGCATGTTTCTCATCTTGGCCATAGCAGAACTGGAACACAACCTTTTCTGGAGTGTGACCCAAACCCAAGGAAGGTGTTTCTATTGCCATCACAACTGAACTTTCATGGCCAGGGTCTTGCTGTGAAGGAGAAGTCTAAGTAAAAATGGTTGTCCTTTATCCAAAATAGCAGGTGTTCCTCTCTGATGGTGGGAAATGAGACTGTGACCTGGGAACTTCCATGGTCTTGGAAGCATTTCTCTAGTTCTCTGTGAGATTTGTTGACTCAGATGTACAACTTTGCTTTCTTGCTTTTTCCTTGCTCTGAGCTAAGTTAAAAACATCAATTTTCACAAATGTATTTCAGCTTACCTTCTCTTATGCCAGCTACATACTTGGGGAAAGGGAAAAGGAAAGAAAATTAAATAGGGTAAGTTTGTAGAAAAAATTGAGAGGATATTGACTGAGATGCTTCGTTCTTTAGTCTTTGTGACTGAAGCTGAACAAATGAACGAGTCCTTAGGTTTGCATTCCTGGAGTACACTGATGTGCTCGCAAGTCAGATCGTAAATTTAGTTCAGTTTTTAACGTCAGTGAAAACTTTCTAATACAAAGAAAAATCCTTAAACTGTGGGAATAGAAATATATAATTTCAAATCTTTCTGCAGTGTAAGCGGATGCAGGTAGGAGACAAAATGTATGTAGTTTTTATAGACTGATTTGTAGCTTTTCAATTTTTTTTTACCAAAAAAAACTTAGTCTGTTAAATTTTGTGGAACTCTGCAATTGCCGAATCTACAGGCTATGCTAAATGTTTAGGTTCTGGTAAATAACTCGCAGAAAAATATCTTCTGATGATGGATGTGAGGTCAGCTATTTAAACTAAACTACTTTCTCTGCAGTTACATGGTATAGGGCTGTGGTGCTCAGACCATATGCATAGTTAGTTATTTTTAGGCATTTAAGGAGAATGTAAAGGAGGTGATATGTGTAGGAGGGTGGAAGGGTAAGGAAAGAATTTTCAAAGAGATACTAACACTTGAAACAACAATAGATATGCTATTGGAGTGATTTTTCCTAACCTGTACACATTACATCTGAAGGGGTTTGCTTCTGCACTGAACAATTAATGAAGTCCTCGTTTCTGAAATAATGCACATGCTTATTTTTGCGCGGTGCATAGTGCTTCGGATTGCAGTGTGCTTAAGATAATGTGTGTAAGTGTTGGCAGGATCAGAGTCAAAGACGTCAAAAATAACTTGGAGGGCTTGTGGAAAATCACATAGTGTAATAAGGTGATATTTCAATTGGTGCTGAAGTGGAAATTGTAGCTGATATATTTAATGATGGACTGTGGTCACTGGGTTCACTGTGACTTAACAATATACATCTCTTTTTGAGATAAACGAAGAGCAATATATGAAATTGAACTAAAAATTAAGTATGCTTTTCCTCTTTAGTACTTATATGTTGATAATGCTATTGGCACTTACCATCCTGTTTAAGAAAAAATAAACAAAAAAAATCAACAACAACAACAAAAGACGCCCACTCTTCCTTACAAGAAAGGATTTGCAGTAGGAATATATATTTGAAGTGGCATTGGCCTTGCAAAAGTGTAAGGTGTATGATAGTTTTGAAGAGAAAGTTTCTAATTCCTCAGCACTGTAGAGTTATGAACTAAAAAGTATTATGAGAATAACCACACTAATAAGCACACTAATTCGAAGAGTATCAGCAGCACAGGTGGCAAAGAAGTTCAGCTGAATTGTATTACCCCTTTGCCTAAGATAATGGGGGTTTGCAAAAACTGGATTCTAGGTTGTTCTGTGGTGAAGTGAAATGCTCCTTTGTCTGAAGGAATACGTGTTCCACTTCGGCTCCTACTTCCACTTGAAATAAGGCCGTATCACTCAGCATGAATTTAGAAACACAGGGAGGAATGAATATGCTTTCCCAATCGTGTTGATTCAAGGAGCTGCAAGAGTGTTAATTACTGACTTTCTTCTAGGCTTTCAAATTTTCTTTCCTTCTGTGTATATTTTTCTGTATTATATTGTTATTTCTTGCAGAAATTAATCTCTTTGAAATTTTTTTTTTTTGGTCGGTCAGATATCTTCTTAGAACTTATTCTGTAGAAAAGAGGAAAATAGCCTCTTTGCTATATGAAGAGCATTGTTGGTTTATGTTATTTTTAACATGTTTTTGATGTAATATAGTTGATTCTGTATCTGCGAGTGCTGAGTCTAGCGCTGAAAGCATGATACCAAATGGATTAAGGCACATACACTCTTTGGGATGCTTTCAAATATGTAGCAGTAGAAGAATAATGTATTTGATGTTATGCAGACTCCTCACACAGAAATGTGCTGGTGAAGAAATTCTGCTACACAAGGTTGTGCAGACAGAAAAAAAGTCATGCTTGGGGTAACTGAACATCTTTACGGTGGAGTGGTTTGCTTTTACGGCATATTGGGCCGGTTGTGGGTGGTAGCTCCTAAGAAGAAAAATGAAATAAATGGAGAGGTCCTGAAGAATGAAACTGTGATGATGAAGTTAGAGGAAATGAGCTCCAAGTAAAATGTGGAGAACTATGGCAGTTTAGCCAAGCGGGCTGTGCAATTTCAACCCTGAAAACCACTAGAAAAGTGGAAGGGTGAATGAGAAGAGGAAATGGAAGGGAAGAAGTTAAAGAACAACTACATCAGCTGCTCGAAGCAGGAGAGGAGTCTTAATCTGGTTGACCTGTGATTATGAGGCACTCCTGCAGGGATTTGTATAAATTTGAAAATTACCCCTAATGCTGTCAGTCACCTCATGGAGCAATTCTGAGCTAGTGAAAGACCAGTGTATTTAGAGAAGAACTCCAGACTTGTCACTCAGCAGCCTGATGTGGCAGGGGAAGTTTTGTTCTGAGGGGCGTGTGTGTTTTTTCTGAGTCCAATCATCTTATGCTTTGCTGAACAGAAACAAAAGCATAAACTGGAGACAGGTGGAGAGAAGATGAGCCAAAAAAAGTATGTAATTAGGTGGCTCGGCCAAAGGTGGAGAGGCTAGTAAGAAGTGTTACTTGTATTTACTAATGTGGCACCGTTTGCTGATGGTGTGTAGTTGTAATAAATGCAATTGTCTTGTGATTTTATTTTTTTTTCCTGAGTTAGGATTCTTATGCTGAAGATAAGGATTTGTACTCGTTAAGGGTTAGCTTATAACGATTCTTACTTGGAAGTTTTATTGGAAGCTGCTGGACTCTGAATTGTTAAAAGTAGCTGAATGTACTGTAAAGCTTTAAAGTAAACCTTGCTGTGATCTCTCTGCTGAAGAGTAGTGTAGATATTTTAAAAAAAGTAGAAAGGTGGAAACCACATATGTAAGCATGTTAGCTTTTTATTAAAAGAAATCATTCCAGGAGACCTCATTAAGCCAGGACGATATTCTAAAAGTGAATATACATGTTGACAGCTACACCCATAAATTTGAAAACTGCAAACATGTTCAGCATAAAAGCCATTTTTGAAAAAAGCTGTTGCTCTGCCCTTGTACTAATTTAAGAATTGTTCTTTCATTCTGATTTTTATAGTTTCTTTTCACATATATAACTGGGACAGTTTAAAAAGTACTTTAAAGAATCTTTCATGATGTCACAAACTTCATAATGCAGATGATTATTTTTAAAAATGCACACGTTACATAATGATTTGGAGTGTCAAGTAAGTTCAGTAATGCCTTTTTTTTCTGTTTTAAAGAAACAAAATGACCTGTCCATAGACTGTACCTCTCTACAGTATTCTTGTTAAGAACTTCTGTTGTCTGGGAATAATGATGTGAGTTTAAACCCAAAACTAGTCTTGATGAAGAGGTTCTCTTGTTCTTTTAACGCTCTATGTTCACACAGAATAAAGTCTTCACAGTGAGTACAGAAAAGGTCTCTTCTTTTACTACCTTTCCATCAGAGTACCTTCGGGGTGCGTATATATTTAAGTTGGTTTCAGTAAAGTAGGGACTTCATATGAACCCAGTTTGGAGAAGTGTAATTGGTACAGAGAGACTTGAGTATTCTGCCTGTGGATGCAGAATCTTAGGAACAAGAAACAGCCACTTGTGACCTCAGGTTTGTTTTCTCATCTGTGTGGGAGGAAGGAGGATGAACGGTTCACTTGGTCTGCTCTGTGTGGGTGGAGATAAGATGGTATTCAGAAGCTAGAATAATTTTAAATGAACATTGGTAATGAGAAATGCCACCACAAAGAGCATGGGAAGATTGCAAAAAGTCATCAGGTGACTGAGAGGAAGTGTGCACGGAGCAAAACCTTGGCTTGAAATGGTTCTTGGGGATTAAGAAACACTGTGATTTTTTTTTTAATTATTATTTTTTTTATTTTGGGGAGGAGGGGAGCGGTGGGGGGAAAGATATTCCCTTTTTTTTGAGTAGGTAGGGATTTTTCATATCCAAAATGTGTGTGTACAATTTGAGTACTTGTGTTTGGTTTTAGTTAGTTGCTAACTTCCAGGTTTTACATGTTGATACTTTGTTTGCTTGGGAAGGGATTGCATTTCATGCTTAAATGTATACGTTACATTAGATCTGAATAATGGCCAGTGCTGTGTTGTTTTCCCTACTACTTGCATTAAAGTATTTTTTGTAGAAAATCTTATCTTCTGACTTTCTGAGTGGTGATGTAATAAGGAGAGACAAAGAATTGTTGCTGAAAATCATTTGATGACTTCAGATAAATCAGTACTTTGCCAATAGAAACAGTATTTATGATAAACATTTTGCTATATTGACCAAACTCTATCATAAGTAGTGGTCCAGAATTTTTGATAGGCAAATAATATGTTTATTTTGATAATAAATGGAAGACTGAAGTAGAACTATGAGGTGAATCCTCAAGGATTAATTGCACACGTGTTCAGATATTGGTTAAGTCTGTAGTTAAGACTACAACAACCAAACAAATATAGTTTTGTTACAGAAAGGTTGTCAGGTATGTTCCAGAAATGTTGTGTGTTGTAGAAGAGCTCCCAGACAGAACTGATACAGAATTTTTCTAATTAAATTAATTGCTGGCATAATTGTGCTGTTTCTGGCCTCTTCCAATCTAACTGAACATAAGCTCCTCAAACAGGCATTTTATTAGCGTGTATTATTTGAAACCATCTGGTAAAGGAGAATCTGTTTGTGCAAAGTACATCTTTATTTCTAATTAGTGGTCTCAAACAGATTTTAATCTCCATGATAGTATATGTGCCTGTTACTTGTGGGTAATGGGAAAAAGAGTAAATTTCTCATCTAAGTCGAGTGTGTTGCCAGCAGTTCTCTGCTGGTCCCAGGGCATTGCTTCTTTCCTGTAAATTGAATTAGACTCCCGCCTCAATTTTATGTTTTGTAAAACATTTTGGTGTGTTCTGGCATAAGCAGGGGCAGGGAAATTTATTTAAAAAATCATGACACCACCTTATGCATCCAAACCAAAGGATTCCTGTATGTGCAGGAGACGGTTTTCATAGTTGAAGCCCAAGGCTTTGGTACATTCTCTATAGCTGACACTTCCAAAATTACATAATGACTATGCCACAGACTTCCAATAGGAAATCCTGCCTATAACTTTCAAGTTTTTTGAACTTGGGATAGAACCAGTAACAGACCCAGGCAAAGGCAATGAACACGGTTGTGGCAAAGAAAGGACTAGTGTGGTGCTATATGAGATTGACCAACGCTGGCACTGAAGAAGACAGAGAAAGCAACAGACTACAGCCAGTGACCCATTGGCCTGGATGATTTGAATTCTTTTTATTTGTGGTGGAAAAAAACATCTTCAGAAGAAGGAGTAATAAAGGCCCATTATATCAAGCTGCTGAATATAGAATAAATATAGTGACTAAAACTTGTGTGAGATTTTCAGTTTTCCTCTGCTGACTGACTAAGGTTAGAGTATTTTGGAGAGAGAAAGAAGGAAGTACCAAACAATTAGCGATCTTGCCATTGAAGGTGTCTTCCATGTTGTTACTGAGGTATGTGCTGGCTTAGGCCGTGTTGACACCTTGAGATAGATGGAAGAACTGTGCTGGTGTTGATGCACTGGGGTCAGATAAGGAAGTGTGGTTTTGGTGGTTTGCTTTTTATCGAACATCAGCTAAACTATTTTTAAGATAGCAGACTCAAAATAATTGTGTAGAACTTGAAGTGTTATAATACTGATACCCAGCAGAAAATATTCGTAAGTATTACCTATGTACTGTGTACATATAAGCAATGAATAGCAGCATAACAAATATCAGTGTACTATTAGTACATTTAGTGGCATTCAGCTGTGACTTTCATGGTATGCAGACTTTAACATTTTTTTCTTGTAATGCAAAACACCTTATCTTTTTGTGAAGCGTTCGCATTCTGGTTTTGTGCCAGGTAAAGGAGTTATCAGTCAAATAAGTAAACAGTGATATTTATATCTAGGCTAACAGATTTTCAAGTGATGCATTATACCTAGAAGAATACCTTTTCATTTAATGGTTTGGGGTTTTTTGTGCAGCACAAGCTGCTCTTATATTGGAGAATAAAATAGATGAATCTGGGCAACTGAGCAAATGTGACCATATGGCAGAATATCCTAGCGTATCCTTCCAGATTCTGCTGTGGCAGCAATAGCAGTAAGACTCCCATATTATAAAATAGCTTCTGTTTCCAGGCCTTTTTCTTAAGGATAGTTTAGCAAAACATAAACCTTGCAATATTAATTTCATAATCCAGTCTAAACTACCTACATGTGTACAGTTCCTTGTTCAACTTCCTTTTCCAGTCAGTTTACTTTCGTTCTTCGATTCCTGAGTGCTTTGGCTTGTAACTGGAGATATGGGCCCACACAGATTAGTTGAAGGCTGTAATTTCTGTTGGCTGAAGGAATAATTTTGATGTATCCTCTCTCCTGTGAAACCTTCTGCCCCAAATTTGTGCACCTGGAAAACTGCTAATGGTTGCCAGAAATGGAAATACAGGCTCACTGGTTCTGTATGAGAGATGGAGAAGGCACAATGGAGCGTTGATTAAATGAGATTAAGCAATTCGAACACTCTCTGCCTCTAGGAACAGCTACTTGGAGAGTAAGGATTTCTCTTCCCCCTCATCCCCAACATGCTGGACAGTGTAGGGGAATGCTCATTATGATTTTTGGTGATGTTTCCAAATATCGTTTAACTCAAATAGACTCAGTGTACTCTTCTTACCACTGGTCAGTGGTAAATGCTGATAGAGGGAATAGGAAACAAGTTACATGGAGGGACCCTCTCTGTTGCAAATCTTTCTGCAACTGCTCTGTCATTAAAGAACTTCCTTATCGAAGGCTGTACTTTGTTCTTAATTAGTGCTTACTAGACCATGAACTGTTTTCAGCTCTGGTCCCATTCATACTCTTGACTTCCACCACCTCACAGGCAGAGTTGTATTTCATATTACATGGGACTAAGTAGTCACAACGTTTTGAGTTTGATTGGGGTTTTTTTTGTTGTTGTTTTTCCTTCTTTATAGTTTTTAATATTTTGTTTGTGGTTTTTCTGACCTCTGGTCATTGAACTGATGTCTCGGGAGTAGTAGTATCTACCTTGTGGCCTGCCATTTTATGTGTATGATTCAGGCTATTCTTTCCCATTGCTTTAAATTTAATGACACTTAAATTTTTCTACTTTTAAAAATATTTAGTTACTGTAAGAGTAGTAGATGGATGTAGGTGAGAGAGATGATGTCATCCTGCCTGGTGTGTTGTCTGATGCTGTCCTTGGTGTTGTCTGACACAACTTGAATATTTTAGAAGAGAAGACAAAATTTGGGATTTCGGTGTTCTGAAAGAATCCAGTGAGGCAGCAAAGATAAACTGCTGGACCACAAAGAAAAGGGAAATTAAAGAGGTTTTCTTGGAGACAGCTGGCTGGGCATGCTTTCTAAGTGAAGAAAGGTACAGATCTGGAAAAGAAAGGCCGACAAATCTAGGACTCTGATGAAGAAAGTAACAGGGGCATGAAGGAAACGGTATGATCTTTAGATGGAAGGAAAGTGGAGCAAGAGATAGCTTAGTTACAGAGAAGTTTGGAAGTAGAAATTTCTTTCGAATTTGGTTCATAGAATAATTTGTGTACACTTTTATAAATGACCAGTAAATTTCAACTTCTGAAAATTGCCATTTGTAACTATTCCAGACTGCCAGTTTGAATGGACTGCAAAGACATCTTTCCATCCACTCCACTTCCCCTGCCACTTTCAGTTAAGATTGGATCCTGATGGATAGCATCATTTTGTCACATTGTGGCACTTTATAAATAACATAATGCAGTGATGTACAGTGAACTGACAATTGCAGTTTTAGTAGCTATTGGGAAAGCTAAAAATGAACATTTTCCATAATCTGGATCGTTTACTTTGGCTGTTGGGCTTTCTGCACATCTCCAGTATGTATTCCCACAAGATATTAAAAAAGATGTATATGTTTTTATTATATTGTGTATACACTTTGGTAGGTGTAAAATAAGTTTACATTTTAAATGCATTTGTGCTGCTATCAGAGAAAAGCAAAACAAAATAAATTGATGCCAGGGGAAATGTCAGGCATGCAACACAGATTTGTTAAATAAACATTACTGTGTGGCATTAGCTAATGTTATTACTTTGTTTCCCTAGTGGCTCTTTTTTTGATTATCTGCATTTCTAAAGACTGTGTACATTTCATACACGCTAAGAACAGAGCACAAGGATTCTGCTAACATGAAGAGCCTTGCAAAAAATACAGAATATGATGGCATTTCTTATTTACAGCTCTGCTAAAAACATGCCAACATTCTTGTTCCGGAAGAGATAATGTGAATAAATTCAACTAGTGAACTTTTTTGAAACTTTATGGGAACTATATGTAGCAAAACTTGAAAAGCAAAATAAAAACCACAGGGATTTAAATAAGACTCAGAAGAATATCATGCTTTTCCTGAATATCTTCCAGAATGGAAACCAAGTAAGTCTAATTTAGATTTTGGTTAAAGCGCTGGAGATGGTGTAGATATGCTCATGAGTTTGAAAGGTGATTTTGTAACTTTTACTCAGTCTCTTACACATAAATGCTGCTTATTCATAGAACAGGGCTTTTGAATCCAATAGGCAGTGTAGATAACGTTCATCCCTAGCGTAAATTTGGGAAATCTTATGAAAAATTGTGTGGGTGGGAAATCCCTGCCTTTGTAGCCAATTCATATCCAAGAGCAGAGACTGGACTACCTGCAGTGCCACTGCATGACTTTATTTAAACAAGCTGGATTTATTAGCAAGAATTTATAGTAACATCAGCTAGGGGCTGGTCTGTTTATATATTTGCTGTTACAATATTAGATTGGGTAATGTATGTACATTTATTTGAAGTTTCAGAGTATGCATAATCAGCATATTTCAAGCAAGTCTGGTGCAGAGAAGTGACTGGGGTAAAAAAGAATATCAGAGCTGAATGTTCATGCCATCTGTCCAATTTATTTTATATACCATGTTGCTGGTCTTAGGCCAAGTCCAAATAGATTTGTATCCATACTACAGCCGAGATTGACTGGCCTGCCTTTTGGCTGTTGGTAGAAGACCGAGGCAAGAGAAATTATCTCAAGCTTGACTGAGACACATGAACTAGAGTATTTAGAGGGGATGGCTTACGTTGACATTACCTTTCTCTGGAAAACAAACTCACGTTAACTCAAAAGAGTAGGTCTGGGAACCTTGTCTAACTGTCCGTGCTTGTTTAATGTTACCTTCCTTTTGAATGTTGACTTTGCAGCCTAAATGCTGTTTTGGTATAATTAGTTGATTTTGGTTAAAAGTAGGGAACAAGAGAAAACCCTCATGTAAAGAATCAACACTGACCTCTCTCTTGGCCAGTCCATCTAGTATGTTCTACAGTATGAGCCTTTACTTTATTGGATTTAACGGAGCAACTTGTAGAAGTGGCAAAACAGAAGTAACTTGGAAAGAAAATGCCATTAATCTCTCTTGATAAACAAGAATGTAGAACTTGGGTTTCATTTTTTTGTTTTATTTGTATTTTTAATGTGTGTAGTCTGACTTTATTCCCCTTCAGCTTTCATCTGTCAGACTCAGCGCTTTGTCTGCTGGTGCTTTCTCTTTGTGGAAAGCGGGATGAAAAGGTGTTAGTCTCTTCTCTTAACGACTATTGGTTTTGACCTTCTGATCACTGCACTGTTCCTTAGCACGGGTTATATCTTGTATGGGTTAAAACAAAGAATGGTCTTCTTGGTTTCCTTTCTAGTGCCTGCCACACCTTAAGAATTTCCTGCTGTCAAGAAAACAGTGTGGCTTGGGTCTGACTTCTCCAGATCCTGGTATGTTCAGAGTAAATACGCTTTTTGGGGACTTTGATTGCCAAAATATTGCAATAATATTTTTTGGTATGTGCAAACTAAATAAAATCAAAAGCCTTTTAGCTTTGCCAGAACAGGTGGGATTTCTACATAGGTTAAGGCAAATAACTTTCCCAAATTTCATATTTTTCATGAGAAAACATTCTACAAAATCGAAGTTGCCTTTTTTTTTTGGTTTTTTTTTTTTCTTTCTCATGAGTTAAAAGATATTCAAGCAAGAGATGATCACTCTGTCCGGAAATTACATTTTTTCCAAAGTTATGAACCTAGTGAGGATATGATTTTATGATGGATAATGAGACATGTTTAATTACGAATATTCTGTCTTTATTGTCTATGTGATAGAGTGTATATATGCTAAAGACCTGCTGAAGAGAAGCCCTCTTTTCTTGGTGAATGTGGCGTGCCTGGACAGACAGCTGTGTTGTACATCCTACTGAACTGCTATTGGGTTATTTTAAAGTGAAAACTTCAAAATGCTTCTGAGCCTGATCCAGCTGAAAATGATAGGATCAGTTCCTAAATTATTCTTTCTTTATTGCATAAAACTGAAATAGAAGAAATTCATAGAGTTTTGCTCTAGGTAAAAAACTAATTGCCACAACTCTAATTTCCAGACTGGTTCTCAATGCTCTTTTAAAAAATGAGCTACAAAAATAACCCTTCTTTTTTGTTATTGTTAACCCTATTAATGGATTCTATCACCTAGTGGTAGGATTTTAATTCCAGCACCCACCCTTTCCTATAATTTTCCTGAAATCTATCGTTCGCAGCATGTGGCAATGGAGACTCTTAAACAGCGACACATATTTATCCTTAAGAAGCAGGTTTTGCTGGGGTTCATGCTTGAGTCCGTTTTTCTTATCTTTCTCAAATGGCCAAAGTTAACTGATTTGAAAGGGCCTCATTTTAAATTACATTCATTCACTGAAAACAGAAATTAACACTTAGAGACATCTATATGCTAATGATTGTAGCTCAGGGAATACCCTTCTAACCTTTTCAAAAGGAGTTGGTAAAAAGCCATTTCACTTGAAAGCAACTTAGTAAAAATGGTAGATTAATTAAATACAATAAAACTTCCCTAAAATCTTTATCCCATTTATCACTTATCATTATTTTTCCTTTTCACATATGGTACCTTAGCTCCAAACTGAATGTTCCAGGATGCATTTATTAAAACTGTTTTTCTGGTGACATCTATTAGATGCTGAAAAACAGAGGTTAATAATGTCATGAGTTTTAGGGATGGGATGCAAGCAGAGGTGAAAAAGCAGCTTAATCTATCACAGTACATAAGATACTAAGTGTATGAATTTTGGCAAAAGGGTCAAAAATGTGTAGTGGAGAGATTTCCTATAGCCCTTCTTCCAGATGCTGAGCAATGAACTGAACAAGAAGATCCCAAGCTTTCAGACCTTTTAAGTACTGCGTATCTGCATCTATTAAAGAGTTTACTGTAAATGCAAAATATGACTATTGCTGCTTATAGGGATATTTATTATAGGTGCAGTCTGTATTTGTTCTTGACTCTGTTTCTAGGAGGTCAGAATTCCTGAAGAGGATAAATTGAGTATTGCACATATTAAGCTGCTTGGGCACATTGGTATTCTGCCTCGTAGTATCTGTGTTACTGCCTTATGTTTAATGTTTCTTAGATAAGGTCACTGCTGTATCTAGAGGACTTACAGGTTCTTGAATCTTACATTCCTATTTGAAAGAAAAGGAAAAGCTTGTGGAAAAAGTTGCCCTGTTGTTCTTACACCGACTACTATTCCTGTTGTGGTTGTTCTTAGTGGAACAATTTTTAAGGAAAAGGCCTAAAAATCTAATGCCTGAAGCTTCTTTGAAGCTACCCATCCGATTAGTCTTGTAGATCCTCATATGAAGTCAAACTAGGGTCAAATAAAGTATTAAGCCCTGGAGTAAGATGTGTCTGCCCTAGGCTAGAAGCAATTTGCAACTCGTACTTGGTTTAAATTTAATAGCAGTAAAAATTCTATTGCAACAAAATGTGGCAATTATTGCACTTGAAATTCCAGTGCAGGAGATACCGGAGAAAGGTCACAGATCTGCACTTGGTTTACTGATGAAAATCTGTAAAAGCGATGCGAAGATCCAAAAGGATCATAAGCTTTAGTAATACTTAAGCAGATGTTACGAAATAAATTCCCTTCCACCAAGCAGAAGAGGAGCGTAGAAACTTTCTGGATTGGTTGCGTGTCCGCAGGCCCTAAGGAGACAGGTGTAAAAGATCGCATTCAGCTCTACCGAGAGAGAGAGAATCAAATATGCTGGGCAACCAGACAAGAGAAGATAGGTGGTGACGGTCCCTGAGCAGAGAAGGACACCTGGGACTTGAGGATTGGAGGGTGAGATTTTTCTGCAGGAGTTGAGGGAGAAAGCTAAAAGACTGGGTGATAGCTACCTCCTCCACAGCAAAGGAAGAGAGGCTGGGAATCTTTTGACGAAGAGCTGCTAACAGGTAATATATGATTAAAAAGGAATAACTGTGCCTTGAAGAAACACCAGAAGAGTATGTGAGGTTTGAGAAAATGGCTTTTGCAGGCTTTATTAGCAGCTCAACTGTACCCGAGGTTTTTTAGCGTTATTGGAAAAGTAATGATCTACACTGCTGTGTTTTTGTCCCCTGGACTGCAGAAAGATAGTTTTTTTGTGGCATTAGGCAATGGCTGCTTAAAAGCCAACATGACCTGGGATCAGAGCAGTTATGAACAACAGGATCTTTGTTTTTCACTGCTCTGAGTAGGAGCTGTTCCCTCTGCTTTTACAACTTTAACTTTCCCCTGAGTTTTAATCAAAACGGTGTCTCTTTCAAACCCCCTTAGAAACGGGAAAACATCCCACTTGAACTGGCAGCTTCGATTGCGTGTGTGTAATAAGACATATATTTTAAGATGCTAAAATGTCTCTCAGTCTGTTGTTTCTCCATCCCACGCCAAAAGACACAAGACAAATGTTAAAGTTGCAATTCTTTACCAAATCCATTTTTGAAGCAGCACTTATTTGTTCCTAGCAGCCACTGAATTGCTTTTCCGCACTGCTTTGGTTCCAGATAAAACATGATAGTTCCATTTGTTTTCTTAGTCAGTGTGAGATGCTGTCCTTTTTTAATTATTTTTGTGTTTGGACTATTGGTACTCTAGGTTCTAGGCTGATCTAGCTAAATAAAAGCCCTGCTGTCTTGGCTGTTATATGGGGCACTCCAGAACTGTCAGAGCTGGAGAGGCAAAGCTTTGTCCCTGTTCTCTCTCACTTCTCACATCAGTGTGTTGAGCACAGCAGGGAACTGTAACATACTCTGCTGCTGGTCTGCAGTCTGAGACTGGCTACAGGCTTTCAGCACTCTCGGACTGAGAAACCAAACATCTGTAGCCTGAACTACTTGATATGTTATAAAGCAACAACAAAATGTTTGTGGAGTCTGTGAGTAACCTATAGCCACAAGTCTAGAGGTCAGTATACTTCTATAATTGTTGCACTGATTTTTTTTTTTTGGTAGTGATGGTTACTATTCTCAATATTCTTTGTTTATTTATGATTTGTCATGCTCCTTAAATTATAAACGTTGAGTCCTAAACTGTATAGAGCAGTTTGGATGTTGCAGTCGCAGTAATAGTGCAAACATTTTGAATCAAAAAAATATGAATTGAAAACAATTACTTTTCCTTTGCTTATCATTAACTGTTCTAGTTAACATAACTGCAGTTTCTCTGCTCTTTCCTGTGTCTCTAAATGAGGGGTGCCATACAGATCTGCTGTTGGTCCAGGAATGTTTTGTAATGAGTATGTGACTTCCAAGGTGATGAGTTGGTGTGTGCACATGGCCAGTCTGAATTAAGAAAAAGAAATAAATCCAGACAAAAAACCCTTCCCAAACCCCATAAACAAACCAACAAAACCCCCCATGTATTGATTCTGTGCAGAAAGGAATAGTAACAAGATTCATAAAATATTGCAGAGAGGAAAAAATACTTTCAGCAGAGAGAGCAAATAAACTGTTGCTTTCATTTGTGCCTCTCGTGGAATTGTACCTGATACCTAAACCATGTTGGTCACATTCTGCACATCTGTACACCCATCCTCTTACTGCCAAACTTGGAGGAATTTGGTCCTTGTGTTGCACACTTTCTGATAGTATGTTGTATGACTTCTATAAAGAGCTAAGAATGTTTTGTTTGTGTATGCATGTATATTAGGTTTTGTGTTTATTGTAAGTGGGAACAACTTGTTTAAATCTTGTGGGCTAGATACTACAGTTCATTACTGTACAACAGTGGATTTATTGCTTAACTAGCAAAGCACTGATATGAGTGTGCTTCAGGACTTACCTGTGTACGTTGAATCTTGCAGGTTTTTCTCTGTGTGTGTGTGTGTTTTGGTTTGTTTTTTTTTTTGTAGTTGCTGTTTTAATTTATTATTTTTACTTATATATTTCCCCCTTTTCTGCTAAAACAACCAGACCAAAATTGGCTATTTGGAGACACCTTACTCCAGCGATGATAGGTACCTTCACAAAATCTAAGTGTTGGTAATAGCTTGTGTTTCTTGCTCATGAAAAAAAAATTAAATGGGAGCTGACTGACAGAGGACTATTGGCTTTTTTTCTGCTTGGAAAGGGAAAAAAAAGGAGAGAAATGGGAGGATGTAGGATAGAAGACTTTATGGTACTTCGATCCAACACACAAGAGATTCCTTTTTACAGGTCCATAATGATTTGAAGAGGGACCTGATATTCTGATAGATATCCTTGGTGGGGTTGAGCAGAGCTCCTGGTGCAGTGGTGGTGGGAAATCAGGGAGCTGATGGAAGTCAGAAGCTTCCACAGCTGCTTTTTGGGTTCAGAGACTTGACTTGTCTGCTACCCCAGGGCATGAATACTGCAGGACTGGTGTTGTGGAGCTCTGAGTTCCCTGGAAGTGGTGGGAGTGGGTGACCGGGCTGTAGCTCCACATATGCCAAGAAGGCGCCCTGTGTCTGGCAGTAATTCTACTCACTTCTGATTCACAGTCAGCAGTGTGCCGGGCTGAGTTGCTTTCTCAGAGGTGTCAAACGTTGCTTGTCTTCAGCCCGCAGTTCGTAAAAGCAAAATTACGTATAAATCCCTCTGGCGCTGTAATAGAACTGATTTTGTGGGAGTTTAGCAAACCAAAGCAGATCCTGCAAGTTGAGCAGGTGTAGATTTAAAGCAGTGGAAAAACCTGATGGAGGGAATTTCATAAATCCTGTTTGCTGAATGCATCAGTAAACCAATTGTTTGGCTTGCTATGGCCTGAAAATTTAGTTAGCTGAAATAGTTATCAATCTTTTGAAGGTTGTATTCCCTGCAGCAAGATCAAAACTGACTGAAGTTGGTACTGTTTATGTTAATGAAGATATTTTAAAATGGATGCTTATATTATAGTTAGCAATTGTCATGGTTACAACAACAGAAAGAAAAAACCTTTTGGAGACTTTCTGGGTGAAAATAGCACTGTAAAATTTCAATCACTTAAGAGTTTATTATAAAACTAAAGGAAGCCTCTCTTAATGAAATCTTATTTTCAGTTGGTGATACTCTCTGCCTTGCTATACTTGCACAGGTTGTGGCATAGACTTCTAAATCTAAAGCACATAGATTGTAGCACGATGAGTTAAAAAAAATGTCCTGTGGTGGTTTATTGTAATTATTAGCTGAAATTAATAGGTTTTAACAAAATTATCAAGGTAATAGGAGTGCTGTTTTTCAGGCTTATTTGAAAGGTGTCAGTAGAATAAGGTTGTATTGTATCTGTCTGTCATTAGTACTGTCTGGAAAAAAGTCTTCAAAGTACTTCACCTTTCCCCTTTATGTTTCTGGGACAGTATTCAAACTGGTACTTAAGATATAATAATGTGGATTTTATGTGTCTTGGTAGCTAATCTATTGGAAAACATACTAATATCTTAAATCACCCCTTCTTTATGTGGTACCTAACGCTTCATTTACAAAAGGATGCACAAGTGCATGATAGCCACGTGATAGATTCTTTCATTACACAAATTAATGTAGATACAAATGAAAAATTGCAATGGTAATGTTTAACAGTATATTACAATAGTGTAAGTGTCACTAGCATTAGATTTCACCTCCATCCAGAAGCAGCAAAAAAGATAGTGCATGGAGGTTTTAATGTGGTGGGGGGTTCTGGATATTCTCTCAGTTCTCTGAGTCTCTAATTAGAGTTGAAAGTAAATTCCATGCTTTTATACCAATTTTTTTCTCTGTGAAATATTTTCCATTGTAAATGCTTCTATATTTTTTTAAATAGTTCTTTAAAATAAACCCAGCTTTTTGTTGTTGGTACAAGCAGACTGCTTCTAAGCAAGTTTGAGTCAATTTTTTTCTATGCATCTTGGTTAAAGAAATGTCGATGTTAAATGACACATAATTTCAGCTGACTCGCTTGAAAAGGAAAGCAATTAGTTCTCTCTGCTGTCTCATTGTATGTAAAACTAAAATCCACAAAGTTGCATACTGTGGTCATTTAGAGTATTAGTGGAATGGAAATCAGCTTTGGAAGGGTGATGCACATTAGACCCAAGACTGAGTGTGCAGTTACCAAAGTAAGGAGAGGAAAAAGCACGTGTAAGTTCAAGCAGTGTATGCATTACATAATGCAAGTGCAGGAAGATGCGAGTTTTTAACATTAATGGACTTCTGTGGAAAAAATATATTGCCTGATTAGATAATTTCTGCTCTATTCTTGCTGGTAGAGATTTATTTGTCTTGGCACTAGGTTTTAGGTATTCTGGTCCTATAGTAAGAGCACAGCAGGGCCGTTTAAGGACAAGGTGAAACCCTCTCAGGAGGGAAGAAGGACACAAGGCCGGCTTTGAAGATTTGGGTCTCCCATGCTGTAACCAGGCACAGAGCCAAGCATCCAACTGCTACGCAGTGTATCATGTGTAGGGGTGACAATGGTTTTGTAATCCAGCCACAACAACATTAGTTAATGACATACTGAATTAGAGCAATCTGTAATTTTAATAAGTGTCTTATGGAAATAGATCCTTTGGTGAAGTTCAAGGGATTTACTGTTTTCGTACACAAGGATGTGATGAGTTACTTAAAAGCAGAGGCATGTGCAGGATTTTGATTTTTACACGTGCTGTATATAGTGGTGTGATTCTATGGATGTTTGCGCTAGCTCTGTGACTGCATATCATGGCAACCTGCATCGCACCTCTTCAGAGCATTCACCCCCTGCTCCCACCTCCCTGGCAAACAAGTCTTACAGTCTTTACCTTTAGACGTCTGAAAAGATGCTTCATGCTGGCACTGCTTATGGTAGAGCTTGCTCACAATGAACTCGGTTCCCTTAAAGGAAAGGTCAGTTTACAGCAAATGGAAATTGTGTTTTCTTCCCCTGTCTTCTTCACCTCATCTTTTAGGCTCTGTGGACCGTACTGGGATTTCTATTTGTATAAAGCTTCTGAGACTTGATTCCATCTGGCTCTTTCCTTCTTCTCTCCAACGCCTGCCCCCCAAAGCACTTTTAGTTGTGGGGCTATTTGGAGAATATCCAATGTAGTCCATTCAACACCCATCTCTCCAAACCTTCGTAACTGAACAGTACAGGACCAAAAGGAAGCATAATTCATTTGTTATCTACAAAATACTTCCTGCTATCCATAACAGTCTCTTTAAATGAATCAACAAAGCTACTTTTTCACATCCTTCTCTTTAACTTTAATCTCAATTGTAATCCAAGACTAAAAGGTAATGTTTTCAGTGTGCAAAACTAGCTGTATCTCTCAAGACCTGCCAGCATTCTGCTTGCTCTGTGCCTCGCAGGATGCAGCTGAGAACAGAGCTATTCAGGATTTTTAGTGTCCCAACCCCATTCGTTAGGATACCTCTGTGACATGGAATTGCCTGTTACCGGGTTGAAAGCTGATCCTCATCCTTGCACTGCTAAGATATTAAATACCTGGTGTGAAGTGCAGGCACAATGAAGTAAAATGGACAACAGGGTTGCTCTTGTTGTGGAATATCATAGGTATTGTGCAAACAACTTTCACATATTTTTTGAAATCACAGGGAGAACTTGGTTTTTATAATTGAAGATATGGTTCTTCTGGTTCTATCCCTGTAAATAATCCTACTGGCATCTCAATTTGTAATTCTCTACAGTGCTCACTCTTGGAAATAATTTAACTTTGGACTCTTCATCTGCCAGTGAGTCTCAAGGTTTCTATTGATCAAATGAGGGATGCACAAAAATACAAAATGATTCATGAAGGAAAGTTTGAAATAGTTAATTCTTCCTTCAATGCAATCTGTTCTAATTTGTTCTGTGATCCTGTCATTTTTGATGAAAATACTTTTGTAGTCTGGAGCATGAAGACAATCTAGGATCTGTGTAAAATGCAGGAAGTTTTTAAAAGAGTTATGTGTAACAGGAACCACAGGAAATCATAACCCATCACACTTCAAGCTCCAGCTTGTCTATTTTTAAAATCATATCATATGTCTCTTGAATAGCTGTATATGTCTTGCATCCTGTTAGATAGGAAAACCAGTCTCATTTTTCCTTTAAAATGGGAAAATTAAAGCCTTTTTCTCATTGGGATAATGTAAATAGAAGAATAGATCCTTAAAGCATGTTTGTCTTGCCTTGCAGACATGGGATCAGAAAGGGTCTCTCCATTATCAGATATTGACAGCTCTGTGTTTCATATTTGACTAATACTTTTTAGCTAATTCAGATTTGTGGGTGCACTGAAGTTAGAGTTTTATTTGGTCCTACTCTGTAATTCAAACTGTAGTCTAAGGCCTCTCTTGCACAATTCTTGTAACGTTAGACTAGGGATTGGGGTGAAATACACCTTTAAGCAGTGAAGCAGAGGCAGTAGTAGTGCTTAGAAAGACTGCTTCTGGGTAAGCCATTTGAGATACATTAACAAACTTGAACATACTTTTAGCACTGGAAAGTAATACAGTATATATTTTACAGTTAATATATTTGCTGTTCTTCATTTGCTAGTAGCTCTATAGAGGAAAACTGGTACTACCTTACACACTGTGTATTGGAGCATACTCTGCTAAGGATCTGGGATTTCTTTCCATGGCATATTTTGATAGTATTATTGACATTATGTCCTGAGGTGTTACTGGTGAATGATGTGTCGATGCCTGCTGTTAATTAATCTCAATCTGTTGCATTGTGCTGAGACAATACACACTGTACTGACATATACATACGGTAAGTAGCATTTCATTGCTTTGGGAGGAGGTCAAGAGAACAGTCCTGGGCAAGAACTGAGTGGAAGAAAAATAGGATGTGGAGTAGCCAGGAGAATGTATTTATAAATATTGTGGGGCTTGTGGACTGCGCTTCTGACAGTTCACTGAGATTTGACCCCGATATTAGCATTTGATTAGAAAGATCACACAATGGTAAAAAGAGCATATTTCCTGCTATAATTACAATGGGAAAGTTTTCTCCAACATCTTTGCAATATATTTTAGAAACTTCTTTGTGCTTTTCAGGATAAGCAATGTAAGTGGTAATTTTCTTATCTCACTGAAGAAACTGGAGAAAGTATTCCAGTGCAGGCGATGTCTTTAGCAAAGAAACTACTATTAAATATACACGATGAAAAGGTGATTTTCATTCTGATTGAAGCTCTGCTACTGTGTAGCTGTCTTAAACTTCTGATGTTCCTATATCATTTGGCAAAGCGTGGAAACTGGCAGCATAGTGCAGACAGTTACAGAAAGGTGGTGTGCCTTTTAACTTTAAAATTTTGTATTAAATATGCTTATTTTTTCTTGTGTCCTGCTTTTGGTGTTAAAATTAGGACCTAAAGTGTTGTTGGTAGTCTCAGCAGAAAGGCCAAATAATTACTTTCCTTGCCCAAACCCTCAGCCCTTTGGATTGTACTTAAGAGCTGACCTCAAAATTAGTTCTTCTTCCTTATGATCTAGGATGACTGAAGGCACCAGGTGTGTCTACTTCCCTTGGTTCATTGTAAGGCTTTCTTAAGAGAGAATATGGTAAGTCTTCAGACTCACCCCACACATGTTTCTATACTACTGCAGGTAGGAAGCTTAGCACTGACTTCCAAAAGGTGAAAATAGCCCTTCATCTACTGAAAAAAAAATAATAATTCAGTGTAACACATAATATATATTAGTAACACAAACAATATACATTCTTTTTTCTTTTCTCTTCTTCCTAAGCTCAACTGAAATTCATTGGAAAATATGCATTCTGCCTATGATGGTTTGGACTGAAAACTTTAATTAGTTTGTAGGGGGTTTCTATTATTGTTTTATCTTTGTTCATTATTTTTTTGCTCTGTCTTTGTGGATGTTCTGTATTTTCATCATCAAATAACTTGCTGGCTATTTTTGTCAAGCAAGGACCCTTAAACCATCACGCTGGAGTGCTGAGCCTATCTGCCCATTCTGTCAACAGGATGAAAGTGAATCTCAAGCTTTTTTAATTACAAGGATAACATGTTCGCTCATCTAATAATGAAGATGGTTAGCAATTTTAAATTTTAATAATCAATTACTGAAAGTAATTCTCTATTAAACCACAAGAGAGCCATTAAATCTCAAAAGATGGAACATGCTGTATGTAACAGTAGCAAAATTTCTATTTTTAAATATCATTAGGGAATATCTGATTTTCATTTCTCTGCTTTTCTTTTACCTTTTTCCTAATGCAGACCATCTCATTTTCAGCAGAAACACATGATCTTATAAATAATAAAAGAAAACCCTTGCAAGACTTGATCCAATGTGTGAAATATGTGCTAAAAATCTAATTTGTTTCAATCCAGCATATTTTGACTGAATAATAAGGAAAGTGACTAATTAATATCTTAATATGCTGAGGGCTATGTGGTATGGTGGGCTTCATACACTCTATTCACCTCAGGAGACCTGAGTTCAGATCTTATTGATATTGCAGGTGCTGAGCAGAGTTTGGCAGTTTCACTCTTGCTGATGGTATAGCTGCCATCTAAAATCATAAAATTCTGTGCTATTGGTGGCTTCAATTACAAGCGTGTTGAGAACTGGAAAGCAGGGATAGTACAGCTCTTGTACAGCTTTACGTGCTTTCATAAGGGTGCCTATTCAGTGACAAGCAAGTCGGCAAACATAAATTGATAGTTCCTTCCAGTAGGAGTAAAATAACCCCAAAGTATTGGGGGGCAGGGGGGGAATAGATTAGTCTTGTAATTTAATGTTTCTTTCCAGAGCGTTAAAAATGGAAAGCTGCAGAAGTGATTTGGAGTTGTTTAGTGATAATGTTGGATAACTATTAAAATGTATGCTGTTTAAGTATGTATGAGAAATATATAACTTGAGTTGCTCTGTATGGGGAAAGGACCTGAAACATCAGTGCCAATTTGAAGGAAATAATAAGGATCCAAAACGAAAAGCTGGTACAATGATTAACCGCAAAGTGATGTGTAAAGCCTCCAGTGGTTTTTATTAACAAGGAGCCACTGATACTACACAGCACATGCATCTTTCCAGCAGTTAGTTGTCTGTATTAGGACTTGCGAAGTTCACCTTGATTCTTTGGACCCTATCACTGAATTACCCTGTCCCAGTGTGTGCCTGCTGGCCCAACATTGAAACAAGATGCAGTTGAGGGACTCACAAAGGTTCGCATCAGTTCTCTGTACTCAAAAGGGAATGTCTGTGTCTCCAATGGCTTGACTTTTAAAGCAGACTTTGACATCAACAGAAACTTTATGAAACTTTTCAAATGAGCTGAGATACTTAAGAGCCCAAGGTTTGCTGGAAATAAGATGGAAGAAGTTTTAAGATTCTCTTATGTATTTAAGTCATAGCTATGTACCACTGACACTTGGAAAATTCTGTGTTTTACTTGCCCTAAAGCCTGCTATGGCAGCCGTGATAAGCTTAGTTAGAGACCGAGGGGGAAGGAGTGGTCTCAGCTTAAGACTCCGCATCAGACTTGGGGCTATTATCATTATATTAGATACATGTTGTTATTAGCTTATGCTTTTATTGATCTAGGAAAAAATGGCTACACAAAGCTATGTGATGCTCTCCTATCTCTTTTTCCAGAACTTCAGGCTACAAATATAAACTGACATTTTGGGTAAAGTTTCCATATTATCTGAAGGTTTAAGGAGAGTAATAATGGTGTGGTTTTCAATTTTTTGGTCAGTCTGAACAAATTTTATTCCATATCTTGAGCTCTTTGATAAGACTGATATGAAAACAGCGATATAGTTGCGGTGTTGGAGGGGAGGGACAAAGAAGCTTTTGAACACAAAGCCATTCTTAGTGTCTGAAATAAAAGAAAAAAACCTTCAAAATTAAATATAGGTTGAGAACAATTGCTCTGAGCTTAACTTGATTATGTTCATCAATTAGGCAATTTGAAAGAAAAGGTGATTGGACCTGTGGAGCAAAGGGGAAGTATTAACAAGGAGGGGGATGGCAAGGTCACTAACATCTGTGGCACAGAGAAAGAGACAGATAATTATCATTTGTGGAACATTAAGACAATATTTGGGGGTAGAAGGTTGGTGAATAAACTGTAATATTCCAAAAAAAACGTTGCTTTGTTTTGTCACTATAGAACTATAAATGCTAGTTCTGGTCTTGTCTTGTTTCTTCAGCCTTTCCTCACTTCAGGCTGAGAAGCTAGATAAGGAATGAGTCTTTTGTGAAAAATATTCTGCAGTAATCATTAGTATTTGTCCCTTTTATTAGTTCTCTATTCAGATTCAGATTTACAGTGGTTGTTAGGAATTACTTAGCTGAAACCATGGATAGCTTTGCAAGAGGTGTAAATAATTTTAGCACAGTGTAGTTATGGCAATTAATGGCCATCTTTTGTCTTGACTCCTCTGTTGATTCCAGTGATGCCTTTGATTTGTGGGGTTTGAAGACTAAAAGCATGATCTTCCACCATGAGTGAATTTCTTATGGAGTGTGGTGATCTAGTATAAATTGTAATGGCTTAATGAGGTTTCAAGGAAGGCTGGTAGATGACAGTCTAAGATATAGATATAATGGACACTTATTTA
Organism: Apaloderma vittatum; assembly: GCF_000703405.1. Lineage (NCBI taxonomy): Eukaryota > Metazoa > Chordata > Aves > Trogoniformes > Trogonidae > Apaloderma > Apaloderma vittatum. Next base: position 70,136 of record NW_009718610.1, read on the forward strand.
AGTATTTACATCTCTGTGAAGGAGCCACGTCTCTTAGACAACTTAGGGAAGTTCCAAGACTCTAGGTTAAAGAAATATCTGCAAGGTGTCCTGGTGTTGCTCCAGGTGTTCTGAGAACGAGTGAGGTGGTGTTTGAGAAGAAGTCTTTGTCCTCTGGCAATTTTTGATGTGTTTGGATGTCCGGGGCTTTTGTGGAGTAGGTCTGCAGGTTTTCTTAATGCTTTTGCAGTTTGGGTAGACTGTGCTTTTGATGCTATTGTTTCAGAAACTGTTGAAGAGAAACTGTTAGAAGGATTTAGATCATCTTTGCTTCCAAATCAATCAAATGGAACTTGGAATGATAGCTCTTGATTTAGAAACAAGTCAAAACACCTGAAGAAGGGCTTATGTCCTTGGACATTTGTCTGTCTTCTTGCCATTGCTAAAAATTCAATTTTATATAGTTTGATTAAAGTTAAGTTTCCAAGAAAGGGTAATCTCTTCTACCTTACAAGTGTAGAAAATCATGAGTACAAAAGCACCCCTGTCAGTGAGCAGAGGTGCGTAAGTGTATTTGGAGACTTGAGTCTTTTGAGTGTTCAGCTTTGTGTGTGAGCTCAGGAGAATTTTGCTTTTGGATGTCCTGATGGATCTGATAATACTGTGATACTGTGAAGATGCCTGGAGAAATGCTGCATGTTGTTTTTTGTCTCTTTGTTTGCTGTAACCTTCATTGCTTAACTTTTATTTTCTTCTTCTGGAATACTTTTTTTTTTTTTTCCAGTTTTACTGAAACTTTACTATTTCTGTCTGATTTTGAATTCTTACAGCGCTTCTCAAAATTTGAAATTCAGTACATCTAATGTCCTCTGTGCAGCTTCCCTGCTGGCTCTGCTAACCTGGCTGGTGACACAACTGTTGCTCCTTTGATGTCCCCAGCCCTGTCCTGCTGTGCTTTCAGTGCTTTTGGCTGTTTCCTGCTCGTTGTAGAGTGAACATAATTTTTCAGAGTACAGAGAGAAGCTTTTAAGTGTAGGCTTACAGGTTGCAATGGCAGGAACCCTAGAAATACTTAGATATCACACAGATAAGCAGAAACACCACAAAGTTTAGCACAGTTTCACATCGGTAAGTGTTGCCCAACCCTTGGCAGTACAATCACAATGTGTCTCCAGAGTTATTGGTTATACAAGCTGCCTTCTGAGAGGCTGCAGAAGGGCATGATTAAATGATTGTTTAACGATATCTGAATGCAGGTGTAACTATTGGCCAAGGAAGTCAGCTTCTGTCCAGTACTGTGCATGAACTCTGCTGTGGCCAGGTTTTCTCATGCCGTAGGTAAGCAGTGCAAACTGAGTTTAATTGCAGCTATATGCAGTAGTCTGTAAATATAGGAGGAAAAAAAAAAAAACACCACCAAAACACCACCAAATCTACAGATGGAAGAGCATAGCCTATTTCTATCAGCTAAATAGGGACAATATTTATTTTTTCTGTGTGCAACTAGAGAGTCTTCCAATATAAAGAAATAAACTTTCCTTGTCTGATTTCCCCCTGCTGTGGTTCAAAGAGATGGAATTATGTTCTGTGTAATAAGCCTGACAGCTGCTAAGAAAAAAATATGAGCAGAAATCCTCAAAAAGAGAAGTACAGAAGTTATATTCGTGAACTTAGGAACTGGAGAGTTACTAAGGCCAAAGTAGTGATTGAATCTTGCCATTATTGCCATCCCCTCCTAGTCATGGTAACAAACAAAGAGATTTTTGGATAAAGAAAAAAAATTTTGTTGGGGTTATGTGTGGGGGAAGAACTGACTTTTGAAAATGAGTTTAAAAAAATAATCTATCGTAGTCACATAAAGTTTGGCTATGAAATAAAACAAAACCAAAAGGCTGAAGCTAGGCAAACATAAAATTGCAGCAAATGTTTATAAAAGTTCCACAAAAAGCCGAAGTTGCATGTATATTTAATTATACACACAGTTTAAGTCCTGAAAATGAAGACTGCTGCTACTAGAGCTTCAGCTCACACACAACTTCTTTGTAATAAGCAGAATTTAAATGATTTTGGCAATGGGAGGGACAGGTTTTGAGGAAGAGTTGGGTGGAGAGGCTGATTTTGAGGTCCTAGGTTAGATACAGTTGTTGGGGAAGCAGATTTTTTTTTTCTTCTCTAGTTTCATCCTCCCAGGATATCTGAATCCATCTGTCAGCATTTTCTTAGAATGTGTATTAATTGTTTTTCCACCAGGTAAATGCTTACCTTCACTCCTACATTCTGTTTATAAGCACAAGCTCTGACACCTTCCTGCTATGAACAGTGCTGGCTCTTATTACAGGGAGAGGAAGGGCTCATCCCAAAGGGTGCTGTGGGGTAGAAAAATTTTTGTCCGTTTTGCTTCTGCCAGAATTTGGGGGCAGGAATTGCTTTGTTGTATGACAGCTGCTTCCTCGGATGGAGACTCCAGTGCATGTTGAGTCCCCTTTTTTTTTTTTTGGTAAGAACAAGAAGCAATGACTGTCATGGATTGACTTGGAACTGCTGGCCGTTGTTTTAACCAGCACAAATAGGACGAGAGTGGCTTGTGGTCACAAAATACTTTATAACTCTAATGCTTGCAGGTGATTCTGGTGTGACAGATCCCTCACTAAAGTCTGAATGCTAGTTACTGATCTAATGGCCTTTCTGGGCTCAGGACTCTGGTGTACTAGAAAATGGTGAATATCACTGAATATGTCTTCTGGGTGAGGCAGGAAAAAAAGGCGAAGGATCAATCTTGGTCATATTTCAAAATCAGTTTTCAAGAGTTTGAGTCGCCTCTTCTAATCATGAGGCAAGTGCCTGTTGGTCAACAGGCTGAATAGGTTTATTGTTTAGAGGTTGACTGGGCATTGCAATGATGTGTTATGCTCAGTTACACCTTGTGATTTGTTGAATAAAGCAACTGAAAAATCCCACAGCTTCTCCTTCCCTCTGCCTCCAAGTGAATGGCTCTGAATATAAAAATGAATTATTATCAGTACAATCAACTGCCTTCCTCTCTGGCCCTCATAGTATATGCTCAAGTGTTGCAGTGTTTTCTCCTTCTCCCCCTCCCTCCTCTGTTTCTTCACTCCCTCTTCCTTTGCCCTTCCTGTTTCTGCAAATCAAAGCTTTTAAATTTTTTTTGTTTATTCCTTTTGCTGACTTAATGAAAAATGCTCACTGAGTTTAGGGTTCGGAGATCAGACTGTGTTAGATTTTTCTTTTTTTTAAATCTTCCTTGACATTTAAATTTAACTAGAAGAATTACCCTTTTGACAGCTCAAGACTTTCTTTTTCTCTGCATACTTACATAACACACTTTCAGGTTTTCCAGACAAGATGCAAATTCAAGGTCCTTACCACCTGTGGTCATTAAAGGCTTCATGGCACTCTTTTTTTTTTTTGCAAAAGAAAGAAAGTTAAAGTCAACAACCTGGCCAAATTCCAGATTTAGTAATTAAATTCCACCTTCCTAAAACTATCTTTGCTGTTTTCAAACAGGAAAATCTGCTCCTAATTTTCTTTCCCAAAATACTGCCTGGTGATTCTGAGTGCTATGAAGACCTTTGGTGTGGACCAAGCAAGTATAAGCATAGACTCAGGCAGTTGCCATTTGCTTAGCTCTCTGTAGATTTATTGACCTTGTGCTAAACACATGCATACCACAAATAGCTAAAAGGACTTCCACATAATTAATAGTTGAAGCTTGAATCTCAGCACGTAATAGTTTCTTTCATGATGAAAGCATTTCATACCTCAGAGGACTTCTACAATTTGTCTCGGGTTTCTTTAGAAAAAGTTGAAGGTACATGTAAAAATGTTTGCTACTCTTCTCTCTAAAGTTTTTCTGTTTTTTTTTTTAACTATGAAATATTTAGAAATCTAATGCTGTTCTGTTTCTTCCACTTCTTGGTCATGTGAATGGCCATCAACGCATAATGACAAAGCACCAAATGTCATTCTCATATGGTCTTTGTATTCACCAATGCTAAAAGAAAAATTGTTCTTCTGTGACGGCCTTCCACTAGCATACTATGTATTTTGACAAGATATTTTTAGGAGGCTTGCTTTTGTGGGCAGGGAAAGGATAAGAGTGGAAGAGAGATGATAAAGAGTCTTCATTCAGTTTGCCTTTGCATTTAAAGGCAGGCCTAAATAAACAGCAGATTATACTGATTTAAAATTAATTTAAATTCATACATTGAATATCTCTTGAGCTAATGATGAGGCACTGAAACATTTGCACGAGTATATTTAACTGTGTAACTCTCATGAGCAGAGCATTGGGGAGAAGTCCACATGGTGTGCTGGCATGTGCTAAGGGGAGTATAGCTCATCTGAATAACATGATAAATGTTTTAGACTTTCTTTAACCCAGCTGCAGTTTATTCTATCATTTTGCTAATGAATTCCCTTATGAATCCCCTAATGAATAGCCTTATAAATAAAACTATCTGCGCCATAAGCTGAAGCTACCTCTCCTTAAAACCAATAAAAGTTGGAAGTAATACACAAGGAGTAATCTCAAAGTTTGTACCTCATGTGTATAGTCAGTGAACCCTACTAAAATGTTTTAAGACTGCATGTTTCATCAGATTAAAACAATAAATCAAATCAAAAATAAGAAAAGATAAAGCAATGCTGATGTAATACTGGTCATGTGTTCAAAAACACACACATCATTTGTCAGCATGATCGTGGGAAGATATCATTTCTTTCTGCCATGACTGCAGTTTTAAGTAAAACTTACAAAACACAGCACCACAAACTTTGAAAATGCAGCTTTAGCATTGTTCTGTGTACAATAATTAAATACAAAATGCAAGAAATTGCCTTCTTGACATTCAAATCATACTTCTGCCACATCCAAAATGAAACACAACTGCAGGGTACTAATAAAAGTAGGCATGACTAGGCAAGGTAATTTCCTCCTGCATTAATCTTAAATTCTTTAAGAGTCATCAGGGTTTTATTTCACTGGTTCTGGTTTAAATGGCCAAGTTTAACAACACATTAAAACTTGCATTGGGGAGATCAATTTCAAACAAATGCTCCCTTTGCAGTTCCTGTATGAAGAAATCTGTTGGTCAGAAATTCAGTGTACTTTAAACAGCATTTGAAGGAGCCAAGTAACTCTTGCTTATGTTTTAATAGGACTGGATGCTTGATGCCTGCATGTTTCATTTAGAGCCGTTTCATTTTAATGCCAAGTGTTTGGGACAGTGCTTCCCTCTGCTCTGACACTCACTGAGCACAGAATGGATGGGTAGCTCTCCGAGAGCGGGTTGCAAGTAACCACAACCAGAGTCCTGCTGTGCAATAGATCACTCATAAGCAATTTTTATTTTATTTTTTTTTCTTCTAAGTGACAGCGTCTAGCTCAGTTCCCTAAGAAATCAAACACAATTTTAATTTAATTTGCAAATTTACTATTCCTCCCTTCTGGGCTCCCTGTTGCTGGAGGGTGGTGGGATAGAAAGGGCCCCAATTTAATTTCCTGAATTAAGGTAAGCTCTGAAATGGGCTCTTCAGACCCATTCCGGTTTATGCTACAGCTGGAAAAAAAAAGGTAAGGTAAGATCATGTCACGCAACTGTTGTTCATTTCTGTAATACCGATATGGATAAATGCATGTTCTAATCAGCAGAAAGGAGGGCAAGACAACCCTGTTGTGTGACTGTGGCTGTTATCTTATGCCTTGACATTCTGAGATTATTTAGGTAGTGAAAGCAATAGGTAAGAATGAATTATTGTGTCAACAATAAGCTTCCATTTAAGTAGTCCTAGTGAAAGCTTTGCAACTATTTATGTGGGGTAAATATAGTCACAATCTAAACTACTGAATTTTGTTATGTGATGTCTAGAAGCAATGTTTGAACCAAGCAGCCAAATATAATTAAATTTCTGTTACTTAACAGCATGCATATAATTTCACATTGGTTTGATTTTCAGTAATTTTTAGTTGACATCAATGCAGGAGGACTCAAATATTTTGGGGAGATTAAAGAGGTCTTGCTGAGTTTTATAGTGCCTTTTAGCCTTGTTTTAAGCCAGTTTGGTGGATAGTGGTGCTTATGGGGTGAGTACTCTGCCAACAATATAGATTCAGAGATATTTCTCATCAAAAGCCATGGGATAAAATTTATACAGCTCTTTGGAAGGAGCTTGCAGTCTGGTCTGGGATTTTTTAATTTTTTTTTTAACCTTCAGGTTTGTATTTAATGGACTAGTCTATCTGTTCCTGGGCTTCCAAGTGTTTGTCTGTTTTATCAGTTACAGGCATCCCTGCTCACCTTGTGCATTCTGCTAGCTATGGACAAAGTCTGATCATTTTCACCATTTTCCCATAGGCTAGTAAAGGGTTAATGTTGTGAGCAACAGTCAGGTGGCCTTATATTTCTCTTCTGGATTCCTCGCCATGTTAGACATACCTGGCTTGCTTTCTAACTTGAAAATAGCAGGATTATTAGAAGGAACAAGAGAAAGTTCTTTAGGGTATATCACATACTATTCCAAGCTGTTACCCCCATCAGAACTATCAACTCACCATCTGCACCAGATACCTTGGTTAACCGAGATGTGCCCACGTTCCCACCAGCTCCTCCTTCCTTTGTTCTGACAGCAGTGGGCATTGCCTCTGCCGGTCTCCAGCAACCTTAGCAGTTGGAGTTGCTAGTTTTTCGGTAACTACAGTAAGTCGTCAGTGATTATTTTCAGACAACTTTCAAATATGCATATTAGGTAATTAAATTTGCAGTGTCACTCTGTTATGCTAATGTTAAACATGCAACCCTTTCCTTGTCCTTTTATATTAAGCCTTTTCTAAACTGATGTGTCAATAACTAATTTTTTCCAGCTGTTCTAGATCAAGAGTTATTTTCTGAGCTGTGATGTAAAAAAAAAAAAAAAAATGCACTCATCTCATTTATACTTTATACAAATGAAATGTAGAACCTTCAGAAGTCAGTTTATTGCATTCAGGTGTCATAATAGGGCTGCTAAAATTACCTTTCTCCTTCAGTGCCACAAAACTTCTAAAGATAGAAGATACCTCCTTGTATTGCTTCTATTTTGGATCTTTTGAATCTGTCAAGGTGCAAGACCAACAAACCTTTAACGTAGAAAGGAGTCTTGGATTATTAAGAGACTATCTTGTGCCAAGAAAATCTACTAATTGCAAGTAGTAAAGTTTCAAAAATATAGAAAACTTTCCTTTTAACTGTCAATTCTTTTCTCTTCAAATAGTTTCCTAAGAAGGAAATTTGTTCTTAGTGGGGTTGGGGTGGATCAGAGCTCAATCCTTTCAAAAGGCAGTTCCTCTTTAGATTTCCTGGTATGGGACTCTGAGGTTATTCTTACTTTTACTTAATTCTCAGGTCTTAATCTCCCAAACGTGAGATTTTAACAGTTGTCCAGGCAGAGAACCAGGCTATTCATATATGACTATTTTTTACTAGTGGACTTAGTAGTGTTAGGTTAACAATTGGAGTCTATGATCTTAAGGGTCTTTTCCAACATAAATGAGTCTATCAGATTCTTCTAAGTTGCTCTATCTGCTTCTGCCATCCCCACTTAAGCTTTGTAGTAGAAGCAGTACATTATTAAAAAAAATTGTTCCTTCATCCTTTCTTACTACAGAGTTTTAGAGAGAAGATAAAATTCATAGTAATGAGTCACAATAAGGAGAACCGAAGAAGCTTTCCCTGATGAGAAAGTGGGGGATCACTTCTAGGTACTGGAGAGTCAAGCCAGACCCTTGTCTAAATAATCTTTGGAGAGTTTTCTGTGTATCATTCATTTACAGGATTGTTTATGTTGGAAAAGACCTGTAAGATCATTGAGACCAACTGTTAACTTAGCAATGCCGGGTCCACCACTAAACCATGTCACGAAGCACCACATCTACACATCTTCTAAATACCTCCATGGATGTCAGCTCCACCACTTCACTGGGCAGCCTGTTCCACTGCCTGACAACCCTTTCCGTGAAGAAATTTTTCCTAATGTCCGCTCTAAACCTCCCGTGGTGCCATCTGAGGCCATTTCCTCTTGTCCTGTCACTTCTTACTTTGGAAAACAGCCTAACTCTCACCTTGCTGCAACCTCCTTTCAGGTAGTTGTAGAGACCAATAAGATCTCTCAGCCTCTTTTTCTCCAGACTAAACTAAACAACCGCAGTTCCCTCGGCTGCTCCTCCTAAGACTTGTTCTTGAGTTCCTTCAGAAGCTCCAGCACCTCAATGTCTTTCTTGCAGTGAGGGGCACAAAACTGGACACAGTATTTGAGATGTGGCCTCACCAGTGCTTAGTACAGGTGGACAACACTCCTGCTGGCCACACTATTACTGACCAGGCCAGGATGCCATTGGCCTTCTTGGCCACCTGGGCACACTGCTGGATGTTGCCCAACACCCCCAGGTCCTTTTCTGCCTTCTCATCTCAAAAAAGGAAAGTCAAGTAATTGTTTTCCCCAACTATTTGTGAAAAGCAAATGTAATCCGTTTTTTCCTTTGCTCCAGAGTTCCTAGAGCAGTGCCTACTAACACATGCTTGGTAAAACCTGGGATGATCGTAGTAACGTATTTCCAAATGTGGTAGTGGTATGCCCTAAAGATGTAAGAATTTCTCACCTGTGGGGAGCTTACAGGCTTAAGTAACAGCCATGGTACAAACTTATTTTCAGCCATCAGTGAGGATTCCCTTAGGTGCAACAAAAAAGATGGGAGCCGGTAGCTAGATGCTTGGCAGAATGAAAGCATAAAAGAGTTGTTTTTCACTTAGTTTCTTATATTCTAGAATGATATCCCTTATTGTTATGTGTATATTGTGGATGTTCTAGAAGAATTCCTCTGCCTGGAATATGTAACATAGGGTGCTACATATGTTTTACCTATAGAAAATACATATTATGACTGAAAAAGGAATTGATTTCTATTTCAAGACTGTATTGTAATACATAAACGTCAGGCAGCAAAGTTAATGTAGCATGTGTGATCTCAAGCCTTGTCAATTCCTGATTGTGAGTTCTTCCCTGTGCAGCCTTAATGGCAAGTGCTACATCCCTGCCAGATTCCAACTTGCTCACCCAGATAGGCTCAGACTTCTTTCAGGTGGCCCTTTTGATGTAATCACATATAAGGTGATCTCTGTGTTTAGAACAAAACAACTTTGAAACTGATATTGCGGCAGAGCTGATTTCTTTCAGCCAATCAACAAGGTTGACTTACGGGCAGAAATGTCTCCCGTCAAACGACAAAGCCCCACTTGTGGGAGTTTACATCACAAGTTCTGACCACAGTTAAACTGGAACAGCGACAAGGTGATTTCATGGAGTCTTGATGTCTTCCTCAAGATGGGAAATAGAACATAATAGACCTTTTTGTGCAGAAGGGTGCTGAATGTCCTAGTTTTTCCATGTTAATATAATTTAAAGATAGGTTTATGTGGACAACTATCTCACAGGAAAAATTCTTTATGAAGAGAGTTTGCTTTGTTGTATGTGTTTAGTATGCAGACGAAGAAATTCCTTTTTCTCTTTACCTACCACCCAAAATCCAAGAATACAGAACTATAGTGACTTAAATGTATATATATACTGCTGTTATTAGATTTAGACATCCTTCCAAATAAAGCATAGTTACCAGTGTCATAAACTTTCATTATAAGGAGTTTTGTTGTGTTCATTTTTTTTTAAAGTTTCACTTTTCTGGTTGCTGTATCTGGTTTTGTGATTGTCTCGGTTTGAAGCATTATGAAAATTCCCATGATGACATAAGGTTTCCCAAGGAATTAACGTGAAGTTAGTCAGCCATAAGAGATTTGAGGTTAGGTTTAAAGTGCTTCCAAGTTCTCTGTGTATCCTACACCGTTAGTTGTGTTTGGACCTGCAGTTGTGTCTGCCCTGAAAGGGTCACAGTACAGATGTTATGAAACTGGATGTAGTAAAACCTGACATTTAGGAGCCTAATTTGTGACACAAAACCTCTACTTTGGCTTCTCTGACTGACAGAGGCTTACTGATAACAAAACCCAACAGATTTACTGATCTTTTATGCAAAGACACTTAGAAAGCAACCGTCTAAATTGGTCAATAAGAAGTCATGATTACAAGTCGTATTGAAGCACTGCATTAATTTTTCAGAGCTTGAACATCTACCTCTATGTGATATTTATAACTTTCAGTTATCTCTTGGCATTTGATCCTTGGAGCTGTTTCTTTATGAAAAAGCAAAATGGGATATTCCTTTCCTGAAAGAAACTTCTGTCCACTGATATGAGGCATTCAGCAGAAGGAGCATCGGTCAGACTGATAGAGACTTGAACCCGTGTTAGGTTCAAGCCTGTATCTCCTTTTTCAGCGAGAGGCCTTACTGTCTTATCTGGATTGCTCTTCTCCTTCTTCTCCAAAAAGATGTGTTGGTCTGAAGGGAACAAGCAGAACTCCCGGGCGGGGGCACTCTGCTAGGAACAGGAAATCTGTACTCTGCTTCTTGTTCCAGTGATTTTATTTTATTCAGCAACTGTTTCACACAAAGTGCATGAAAGCTTGTTCAAAAGGAGTAGCTTTCCAGTTGGCTGTATAAACCTGTGGTTGTTCAGTGCTTGAGAGTAAGATGCTTCTGGGTGTGTTTAGAAATGGAATGACAGAGTAAGCCTCCATAGTCCAACATGTATTGTGAAGAGATATTTGAAGTACAGGCTAAAAAAATGAAACCATATTAACTGTGCCTACCCTCTGGCTATGCTAACCATCACATCTCAAGGAAGCTGATATGGTTTGTTGCTTCTGGTACCTGAGATGCCTTGGGAACCTTACAGACTATTGCCAGCTTAAGTGTAGATACTTTTTGGTGTTTCAGACAGTTTTGAAGCGTTCAGCATAGCTGCATGTGACCAGATGATGTACTATGGGAAACCTGCGTGTTTCTGAAGTGGCGTCTGCAGACCAGACAAAATACCCTAGGATGCCTATAGAAGTATTTGTAATGAGATGCAACTGAATCCCGTTCCTGGGCACAGTGTTGGACATCCAAAAAGCTAAGCAAGAAACTAGAGGCTAGAACTGCTGAATTTCTGAACGTGAATTTGCCCAGTCCCACAGTAGCCCATCGAGTATGTGTGCATGATTCCACTAAGGTGGAATGGAAAACTGAGGCTGGAATTACTGGCAGATGGCTGAGCTGCCCCATGGGGAGGTAGGAGGTATGGGTTTGAACTTTGTCAGACAGCAGAGGAAACTGATACCTAGCCACAATTTAATAACACACTTTAAGTGTTGGCTCAAACCCGCATATTGAGAGGGTCTGGGTTGCAGAACAGATGCCTTACATGGTGCAACTTGCAGTCTTACTCCAAAATTGCCTAAACTCAATCCTGCTAGACTGACTGTGAACTTAAGGTTCTCTCTGAGGGGACATCTCAAAGGGGACCTTGCTGAAGACCTCACTCCAACCTGCAATCTAAACGCAGCCACGTCTCCCCTGTGCCTGCTGGCACCGTTGTTGTGTTACAATGCACGTGCAGCTAAAATGCTTGAATTATGATACCTGTGGAGTCCTGATGTGCTGCAGCCTAACATTTTCTTGTCTGTGAATATGCATAAGTAATGGTATATAACCAGATCAGACACTTTTTATTTTTTTAACCTAATCTGTGCCTACCTTATATCTCAATGTATTCACGTGCAGAGCATGCTGGTTCTCCTCTTCTTCAATACTTTTGTGTAACAGCATCATTATGTAGTTTGAAATTCAGTTCGTAGAACAAAAAAATTTATTTTCAACAGGTTTTATGTTTTCTACCTAACTTTGAGCTCTTTGGAACACAGTTACATCTTTGCTATGTGTATGGAAACAACTTCACATGATGAAGACTCCTGTATTCCTGGTATTTGGGTGCTATTTTGAAATAGAAAGTAATGATACTATAGCTGCAGTTTTTCAGTGAGAATGGGAGAGAATAATGATGCTGCACTATGGATTTATTGTTAAATTAACCTTAATGATTTAACTCTAAAGAATGTAAATGTTCTATTATGCTTTTGTACTGCAGTGACACATATTTATAAATACAGTTTTCTCAAGCTAAAATCCCAATTTGTATATATTTTTGTTAAACCAAAGGTGGAAAATATGATGAAGTAATCTTCCAATGGCTTATCTGGTTTTCTTTAGCTCCCTACTACTGTATGAGCCACTCATTCAGGCAATAGCTATAAATACAAAGTGGCAGACAAACTGTACAAATTAACTGAAGAGTTATATATATAGATGAGAAAGGAAAGGGTTTTTGCAATGGTTAAAGTGGGGAAAAAAGGAACATTTGCCTGTGATATCAAAATACAACTTGATTGAAGATATGCACAGGCATACAAGCACATGCAATTATTGCTTGAGCTTATAAAAATGTAGCTCTTAATATCTGTTCTAACCTCCATTAGGAATATTATAGAGCTGCAGCCTGCATCTATATTGGTTATTTAACAGTGATAGTGCATATTGTAATTGATCTAGATGAAGATGTTAGCATAAAGTATGGCAGATGTGCTTAAACCTTATGTCCCTATGTAGTTGTATCGGCCAATGATGACTTAATTTTTCTTTGAGATAAAATGTGCAGCTCCATGTTATAGCTTGATGTATGTTTTAAAAGCAAAATTCCTGTGCATCTTTCTTTAAAGTGACAGAGTTTTTATCAAAGAATATAGATAATGAAGTGCTGGAACTGAAAACCCTCTTCACATGAAGAATTCTGCTGATTTTATGTGTGTGATTGTTTACGGATTTCATTCTCCATTTGCTCCCAAAGAATACACTTAAACACTCAATCAATGAATAACCTACAGCAGTTTGTTGTAGATTCAATAATGGGGAATGGTGCATTGTACCAGGATAGTCAGATATACCCATAGGGAGTGTCAGTGGTCAAAATGCTTCCATTGCCAGAAGGTAGTCTGAAAATGGTCTAGAAATTCAATACAGCATTGACCCTACGTTGTATACATGATCTGCAGTCAGTTTCTCAAGTTTACTTGAAGTTTTAAAAACCAGCCATTTTATCCCTAGGATTCAAAATATATATATATGAATACATATTCTGGATTAAAACTATTTTTCTTTCTTTAAAGTTGTAGGTTTAAGAGGTGCACTGCATTCTCCCCCCCTTCTTTCTACGTATACACCTTGTTGTTTTGTTTTAGCACGAACAGATTTTATGGCAGTGATGTTTTTGAAAATTCTGCCTTAAACTTTGCACACAGCCCCCACTCCTTTGTCAGACATCTCTACCTGGTCCATTTCTTGAAATGCATACTGTTACAAAATTACAAATATGCATGTTGCTAAGACTTACTGAAAAAGCTTTAGCTCCTGTTGATATGAGAAGGTGTCTTGGGTTACGAAGTTCACAATTCGGTTCTTTAACGTACAAGTCGATTTGAAGATTTTAAATTGAAACAAAAAATACGGATGACAGTTTTCATTATAAATGGAAAATTATATTTCTTGATTGGTTTGCCACAGAACACAGAATTATAAATATTTTCTGTTGTATAAAAGACAACTAAGCCTGTTCCCATTCATGCATTTTTTTTTTTTTTTAATTTTTTTAGAGTGGGAGTAATAACCTTCTGAATAATCCTACCTGGTGTACCATTCTTCCTCCCAATACTCAAGTGGATCCTGTGCTGCGACTTCTTGGATGGATCAAAAACTTCCTGCTAGTTAGCAGACCTCCACCTTATCTCTTGTCTATGAAGGTAAGTCAGACACTACTCCGCAGTGTGTTTCTTGTTTTCTAAATTACTGATGAAAGTCTTGCTAAACTAAAGTAAAAGTGTGTGTTGCATTGCCCTGTGCTTCAGACTAATGTGTACTAAAATGAGTGCTACTACTAAATACTTGGAAAAACAGTCATTAGACTTAATGCCTTGAGTTCTGCACATAACCATAAAGTGAGATTACACCACTGGCAGCTTTTACTATTGGGATTTGTATGGTGTCACAGGGTGGTATTCAGAAAAGAGCGCATAGCTCTAGTGTTTGCTTTCCAAACGGAAGCCAAATTGTTCTACTAAAATAGCAGCCATGAATGTTTTTATTAAAATCAGATTTCCAAAAAGATCTTCATCCTTTGAGGTTGTTTGAAATATTTCAACTGTATCTTATTTAGCAGATGCAAATGTTTCGTAAAAGCAAGAGAGCAAAATAACCTTTCAGCTTTTTCTGAAGCCTAGAAGTGTTTTGTTTTGCCAGCTGTCTATGAAAGTTCAGTTCGTAAAAGGTTAGGAGCCTGACTTTTTTCTGTCTTGTATATCTTTGAAAAATTGGTTTATGGAGAGTCATACATCATGTAGCTAAGACATATGGGAATAGTTAAAGATTAAGGTAAATAGACAAATTGAACTGCTTTAACTCATTTTTCCCTGTTTCACTTTTATGAAAGAGCTTATGAACAAAAGTTGACATTAAGAAATCACAATAGGCTATTCTATATATTTTAGACAGTGGTAAAGACTTTAGTGTCAGAAAGTGTTGCATCACTGATGCTTATATCAATTTGATTGGTGTCCAAGTTTTAAAAATGTTACTTTGTCAAGTCATAACCTTTTCCAAGTCTTTCATTTGTCATTGTTTTGATGATTATATCTTAAGAAAAAAAGGGGTGAGGGGGGAAAGAAAAATGTTCTGTGCATCAGGAACCATTGTAGTTCATAAGACTTATCAATTTTTTGGATAAAATTAGTGTCATTCTTATATAATACTATTGCTTAAATGTTTTGGTGTAAATGTTTAATTTGAAACATAAGTATTAGCAATTACACTTAAGAAAAGCATATTAGAAATGTGTTTTCATGAAATGTCAGAACATAGTTTGTCTTGCAAAGTCATAAAAGAGGTTTTAGTCACATAGTCAGCATACTCCGGCTGTCTTTGATAGGAGTACTACCATGAACTGGGGCCTTCCAGACCAAAAGAAAAAGTGTCAGCTGACAAAGCAAGGTAATTCCGAGTATGAACTTGATATAAACAGACAAGTATTTTTGTTCTTGTCTTAACTGGTCCAACAAAATACAGCTATTTTGTAGATACTGAATAACTAAGAGGGATTGATCTGTTTTGCCGCATTGTCTTTTGAGTCTTTGGCAGGAACTTAAGACATGAGAACCAGTAGGAGTTTGCACAAAAAATGCTACCTGTGATTTAAAGTGTTGTTTCCTTTACTTTGTGATTTCAGAGCAATTATTCGTGTTGTCATTCTGAAGGGTTGGGAGCTGTGGTGGGTGATCAGCATGTTATTAAGATGAATTGACCATGTTGAAATATTTGTGTGCCATAGGAACCTTTTGGGGGGAGACAAGCTACCAGTAGGAATTTTATTCGGATCCTTGGGGGCAGTTTAGCCAAGCGATTTTTAAAGTAAAACATCAGTTTCTTCCCAAATGGAGGCTAAAGATAACAGTTGTCCAACTTTTCCAACTGTTGTGGATAATGTGACTGCATAGCTACATGGTGTTTTACTCTTTTACAATAATTGCTTGTTGTTTGATTGCAGGGTGATCGTTGCTACACATAATTTGTAGGCCTTGTTTTGTTATTTGTCTAGTACTAGTTTGGTTACTAATAGCTAAATTGTTTTTATTTTTGCTCTGTGTGGTAATAACAAATACACTAGCAGTTCCTATGATAGTGTTAGAAACTGGTGGTTTATATCAATCTGTGTGTAGATAAAAGCAAAAAGTTCTGAATATCTGTTCTTCTGCAAAAGGTAGTTTTATTTCAACTACAGACGAGGGATGAAAACAGAAATTAAATAAGATTTAAGGCTGGGGATGCTTCAGTCTATAGCAAGGTAATAATACTGCTTTGTAGCTTTTGTAGTGGGCCACTTACTGTTTTGAATTAGAGGACGTATTTGGACTGTTTCTGCACACTATGTAAAAAACCAGGCACTGATTATTTTCAGTACCACGGGTATCAGTGAAGTTTTTCGCTTCTGTGGTAGGAAAGCGCTTTTTCCTGAAATGTATTGGTTCCTTCCTTGTCCACAGCACCAGCTAAAAATAAGGCAACTAAACAAAATCCTACACTATTAAAATAATTCTTAGGCAACTTACATTCCTTAAGGTCCAAATTGCTCTTTTTACATTTTCTGCATTAAATTTGAAATATTATCCTTGATTATTGAAATACATTGCAATGTGTTAAGTTCAAGAGATATATTTGCGCGATTTTCTGGCAAGGCAACTTTTCTTTCTCTCTTTCTCGTAATATTGACTACGAAGCTCAGCGTGACATCCAAATGTTGCTCGGGTCAGGCAAGGGCGCTTTGACATTTCAATCACAAGAGGGAGCTGTTGGAGCTCAAACTGCCAGAAATGCGCATTTCCACATTGCCGCTTTAATCGATACCACTCCGGTCTAAATATTTAATGAAATACATTAACAATTATTAGTTTCCACCATCACACCCTATGACTACCACTGACATGCGTTTTCTAAGAGAAGTATGAAAACAATAATTAAAGTGAATAAACCTATACACTGGTAGTAATATATTTGGCGTGTGTGGGAACAACAGCCAATCTTTTCTCCTTATGTTGGTGACAAGCCTAAATCTGCCTCAAAGCAAACAGTCTTGTCAAGCGGTGAAACATTACTTTTGTTATAGAAACCTTTGTTACTCTTTTGTGTTGTTGTGTATCAAAAGTCTGTGGTTCCAACTTTTCTAGTGGCTCTGGTAGGAAATTGAGTGCACACATGAATGTCATATGGTAAAGAATGTCAGCTTCTATGAAAATTGAAGAATTATCTGTTTTCCCCCTGCAGTTATGCACAAAGGCATCATTGTCAGTTGCCTTTCTTAGACCTTCCCTGCAGGCATGATCAGACTCAAGCAGACAGCTATTTTCCTTTAATTTTCCACAGCAAGCCAGTAATGCTTATGATTATTGTGAAGTCAGGAAAAGTTTAGTTTCATCAAGTGACATGTAGTATTGCAATTAGTTACTTAAGCACTTCTGATAAATTTTCCTGCTGCAGTATTTAGCTTGTCAGATGCAGCTAAATATTAGCATCCTGTATTAAATAGGAGGGTAAAACTCCGAGCAGAAAGCACAGCTGACAGCTCTCAACATGAGCTGAATGATCACTCACAATTGTAATCGATTCTGTAAGTACTGAACACAACCCCCCAGGCAATTGAGGAAAATAGGATGATGAAGGACTGCAAACTAATACGTTACACATCTTCATTGATTAGTCATTGATTAACCATTATTTTCCTGAATGACAAACAGCTAGTGGTAAAGTAACTGAAGCTGATGATTTATTTACATGTTAGACAGAAGATGACTTCTTTATTCAGCTGATCGTGAGCTAATGCGAAATCAGAAGACAGCAACAGTTTAAGAATAAAGACAGGTTTATAATCTTTTTTGACAGCAGTCCTAGATTCAAAATGTTTTTACCGGAAAGAAATGCAACTGGACTTTGAAGCAAAATGAAATTCAAATGCAGATCATCTACACAGTACCTGTAGTATAACTACATTTAAGGAGAAGATCATTTTATAGACTTGGTATTTACAAGAATATTGATCAGTGTTTATTGAACTTTTAATTTAATTCTCTGTTTTGTTCAGTGCCTTATTGGCAATTAAATACAGCTGCAGAGACGGCAGAATAACGGTTTACAATATACCTGCTATCTTTATTATTCTGAAAATACCTCCAAACCTAGCTTTGAACACCCCCTGGAATTAGGAAACACATAATTAGGAAGCAGTCTGTGCATTTGAAGATCAGTTTTTTTTTTCCTTTAATACATATCAAACATCTAATTATAATCAGCTCTTACCAATACAGTATGAAGTAAAACTGATTGCACTGGAAGATGGTGAGTGGGGGGGATGGCCTTGAGGTGTCTACCAGCCCGGCGGACTTGGGTTGAGAGTCCAGTTGACCTTTCTGCCTTCTGTTTTCTTTTGTACCTTACTTTCTACCACTCCTGCCCCACCCCCAAGGGAACAAATCTATTCCTGGTGAATATAGTGCTTAAATCAGTTTAAGGAAAGAGGCCTATGATACTGCATGTTTGAGAGATTTGCTGGTACAGTCTACTTCAGCTATGGAAGTATTGTGGAGAATACTTGTTATTTATTAGTGAAGGATCATTAGAATTATTCACTCGCCTTTTTCATAGCATTAATAGCGATGAGCTTTTTGTAAGCATGCGGATATGTTTCTTCACTGAAATTATGTTCCAAATTAACACTACTTAATGTGCCCTTACTCTAGAGTGCTAGTGGTCTGTGATGTGTATTAACTAGTTATCAGAGAGTTTCAGTGAGAGACGTGTGCTCTCAGGAAATATGAATGCAGAATACTATTTAAGGGAAATTCATCACCATTTCTGGATTTAAAGGTTACTTATTGCATCACATAAATTAAGAAAAAGGATGGCAGTGTACCATGGAGCTGTGTTTGAATTGTAGATGTGCTCGATACTACCTGTAAAACTGTTCCATCTGATCACTTTCAGTATGAACTTCTACTAAACTGTTAGCTTCACCATTGAAACGTCCGTCACGTGATGCTAAGCATATTATTTCAGAGTTTGATCATTTTTTATATTAAAAACAAAACCCCATGCCTTTTGGTTTCAGATCTGTAACTTGCTTGCAAAAGAATTCTGGGACAGCGGTGAATCTAAACCATTGTTATTTTTCCTTCCTGCCAACAGAGTAAAGTTGAACTACTTTGCCCTTTGGGACATCCAGTTTCAGGACTGGGTTGGACTGGGCAGCAGGGGCATTTTATCAGGCGTTAAGTTGCTACTCGCTAGGTAGTTCCATGTTATGAGCCCTGAGATGATGGTACATATCAGTTCAACACATCTTAATTATAAATCTCTACCTCCTCACAGCTAATCAACCCTGTGCATTTCCGAGTAACTTGTAGCACTCCTCTCCTCCCAAGTGCTGCCTCATGCTGCACACCAACCATTCAAAACTGGACAGTGCTGATTGCTTTAACAAGTCTAAAAAATAGCAAAAGAAAAAACTGTTCTTGCAGGAAAACCACAAGAAAAACCCTCTAGGACAGGGCATGAAAATACACAGTTGCATTCCCGTTACAGCGGCAATTTCAACACTTTTTTTCATGTTCCCTATGTAGAAGTGAATAAGAAATGAAATTAATCCCTTATAATATTGTGTCATATGCTGTTTGTGTTACCCATTTAAATTGCCAATTAAGGGGACTATTCACATGAGCAAGTGTGATGTGGCCTACTATGTAATGCTGATACGTACTTTGTAAGGGAAGAAAAGAAACTAGTGTTTTGGACTTTCCTTCCAATTCTTTGAGTCCAGATATGTTATCACAACTACACAAGGGATAGAATATGCCTCAGTGTCTTCAAGCATATTTAATATCTTTAAATTTTTAAATGAAAATGTAGCTGTCAATTTTAAACTAATTTGGATGGACAGCAATAAAATGCAAACCTCACTTCAAATTAGAATTTTCAGTGAGGATTTCTAATGGAAAGTAATTGCTGACAATAGGAAATGACAAATTACTAATTACTTAGTTCAATTAGACTTTTGTGCCTTTGGTCCTAAGTGGCAAGCATACAGCAAATCTTGCACTTTTGTAACAATTAATGACACTAAAACTATTTAAACTGCCAACAGATGTGAGTAAGACGACATGAATTGAAACTTACTTAATTTACATACTATCCCAATTTTATATCAAGTAAATGGTGTTTAAATTTTATGTTACAATTAAGTATCACTGGCATAGAGTAATTTCTGCAGAACTTTTCAGAATAAAAGTTTTGCTGAAAAGCATTTCAGTGCTAATGCTTTTTTTTTCCTCTTATCACAGCACTATTTATCTTAAAGTGACTCTAAAATATATAGGAGCAGTGAATGGATTTTCTTTTTTTTTGAGCTTGTGTTAACAGTTTTTCCTAAAGTAGGTTGTAGAATTGCATCCCCTAGACTACCGCAGTGTCAGATTTTAAATTCTCCTTCTAATTTATGGGTGAATGCAGAACTTCATCCAGTGTATAACATATAGGCAAATGTTCGATGTATTTTACTAAAGTCCTTCTAGAATTTGTATTTTACGTATTGTTTCTTCATTAATACTATGCTTGTTTATGCCATTTATTAGTAGAGGCTGGATTCTTCACTTTTTTCTACATCTTGCAGTCTAGCTCTTTTGAATTGCTTTCAAATGTGTTTCTACTGAATGCGAAGAGTGGCAGACCATAAATTGGCTGTAATGGTTTCTGTGCAATCATGAGCATATTTATGTACAGGTATGTTTTCCCTGTAAAGTTTACTACAATTTCAGCACCTCAACTTCTAATACTGGATGTGTAAAATTAGACGCACAAGTAAATATTTTATGCCTCAGGAACTGCTAGCCTCTTTTCAGTGTATTTCGTATGATTCTTAAGATTTCTTTAGGTCTTTAATAGTTCTGAGAAACGGCCACTTCTGTTTGGATATATGAATATGTGGCTTTGGAATTATTGCCCAGTGATATATTTTTAGTCAAGAGAAGAAGGAAAAGATACTAAATTGTGAAGCTATTAATCCAATAAAACTCTGTTTGACTCTAAAGATTATGTTGCAAAGGCCAATTTCTGACTTCTTCCCTTAGGCAAAATAAAAAGAAAGCTAAAGGCAACATTTGAAAGAATCCATTAATCTAATAGCAATTTATGGTTACCTAATTTTCTTGAAGATTCTCCCTGTCCTTTTGTTTTGTAGCAAGATATAAGGCAATAAAGGGTATTGCAGTGATGGGTGTACCTGCTGAAAAGATGTATAGATAGAAGATAATGTTCTCAATATGGGAGTGGAAATAGGAATGTCTTTATAAAATATAAATGAGAAGGCTTAAAAGAAAATTTAAATGTAGGACCCAAATCAGGAAAGATTTAGAAAAGTGACTGCATTTAGTTACAAGAGTTGTCTTGAAAAAGAGGGTGTTTTGTAAGGAGTGTTGTGCAGGTGCGTGATTTTGTTTTACAAAGGAGTGTAAGTACTGATAACGTTACAACAGCCTTAATGCAGCATACTTTGAGACTGACTACGTATGACACTGAATATACGATTACGCCATTTTTTCCTCAGTGTGCTTTTATCTAAGGTCTTGGCAAATGACTGCCAGTTGCTTTCCATAGTTTTCTTATGCTCTATGTAGCACTGCAAACAATATAATAAAATTCTCCTTGATTTGAAATACTAGATGCCAGAAAAGCTGAATTGCGTAGATGTAGAGGAGGGTGTATATTACACATGAGAGTTAACCATACAACTCTATATTTTAAGAATTAGCTCTTCACCCGCAATGTGTTAGTGCAGTTTTGTGATTAGTAGAGATGCTTCAATCTACATCACTCATGTCTAGCAATTTCTATTGAGTTTTACTGTGTTATAATCATCTGAAAAGCAGCCACATAGTGTAGGCAGCCTGTGAAAGTCCTGGCAAAAGGATTTCTGTTAAGGGCATTTCCCCGAGAGATTTGTCTTGGTGGTTTTGGTGTAGTTTTCTTTTTTGCGTCTGTTTTATTTGATTTCTAAATTTCCAGTAGCTAGGGCAATTATACCATTAGTTGAGAACAAACAAAGCTGATAACTGAATTGAATTGCCAGCAGTACTTTTGGACAAACCTATGTTGTTTCACCACAGCTGTAGTTTTCTCTTCCCAAAAGCTCAGTGAACTTTAGAGCTAGAAATACAAGACCATACCTCATAATAGAGGAGAAAGGAAAAGCTTAGGCAGGGGGTAGGAAGCCTGGGCAGGGACAGAGGAAAGAAAGACTTTCACAAATCAGAAAGGGGGGAAAAAAGTGGCATTGGTATTGTGCTTAGAAAAAGATAATGTGGAAAAGAGGTGAGAGCAGGGACAGAAGTATACCTGGAGCAAGAAAGACAGAAAAAAAGAAGTGGCCTAATTAGAAGAAAAAAGAGAGAGACAGATGATGGGGAAGAAGCAAAAGAAGGGTCAAAGATACCAAGCAAAAAAAAAAATAATGAAGCTAAGGAAAATTAGCAGGACAGATATAAGGCTAAGGATATGGTGTCTTCATTCATGCCACAATGAATCATGAGAGTAGAATGTTTAGGCTGATTTAATCATCTGCAGAGTGTATCATTTCCTTTATAGCTCCATCATAATTATTGGAGCACTGGCAACAGATGAAATGTGCAATTCTCAGTTGTTTGGACTACTGAGGAAAATGAGGGTGAAGAGGACGAAAGGCAAGAAAACAAATGTATTTATGTTTAGATGTAGTTTAAAGGAAATGTATG
The DNA here is from genome assembly GCF_000703405.1 of Apaloderma vittatum. Taxonomy (NCBI): domain Eukaryota; kingdom Metazoa; phylum Chordata; class Aves; order Trogoniformes; family Trogonidae; genus Apaloderma; species Apaloderma vittatum. The sequence goes on from NW_009718610.1 coordinate 92,474, forward strand.
GATATAAGTATACCTGCAACTGACATGAAGAGATACCTGTATCACTAGTGATACATTAATGTGGAAGCTAGATTTCTAATGCCAGTCTTGTATAAACTAAAAAGAACTGAGACAGTAATAATTTACTTTGGCAATATATTTTAGTAACAACACGTAATTGGTAAAGTGAAGTTTTTAAAATGAACTAATACTATTTTTGTTGAAAGCACCTCCTTTAACGAAGCTTTTTTTTTTGAGATAAAAGATATTTTCATAGAAACGACAAACCACAAAAAATTAACAGTCCTTTAGGATGTAATATGACAATAAAAATCATTCAAATTTGCCATACTTTCTTATCTTCTATGGCTGAGAATATTTCAAAATGACATTTGTCATTACAGAAATTCTTAGTCGTGTGACATGACAATCCTGACGTACTTCTCTGTGAAGTGAAAACCAATATGTATTAATTTGTACTGTGCCCCTTGCAGATAATTTTCTGTTATCACAGCAGTGAAAACTAGCAGTACAGGATGACGTTGTAAATATTTTCTAGCATATGGAAGTAACTATGCTGCTAATCTAATAATTGGCTTATTATTCCTCATTATGGACATTATGCATTTCCATTTATTTTTTTTTAACAGTAATGACTTTTAATGGGAGTAACTCTACTGGAAATTTCTGTTAAAAGTATATTTCATCCCTTTTGGTTTTGTTCCTGAAAATATACTATTCCAGTGTTTCTGAACAGGTAAACAAACTGCCCCCACACCCTATAAAAAAAAAAAAAAAGAAAATCTGAAGTGTGAAAAGAAAAATTGGTATCATTTAGAAGTAAGACCCTGATTCAGCAAAAATAAGCTTGACTTTGCACTGGGCAAGGCCACTGAAGTCTTGAACAATTGTTTTTCATAGCTGCGCATGCAATGGAAGACAGATGGCTCTTTTGCTAAAATAGGTCCAGCCATCTTAAATATGCTGAAATGAAATGTTTGTTTAGAATTTTTCAGCTATGTAAAAGCCATAAATAATGGTTCATGGTTTGCAGATTTTTTTTTTGCCGATTGACAGTTGCCTTATACCTGTATTAGATGTGATATATCTGTCAGTTGCATTTGTTAATGAATTAAAACTTTGTTAGATTTCATGCATTTCTTTAAAAAATGCTATGAAGGATGATGCTGTTCAGAAAAAGAGCAGCTACAAAAGGAAAATGTGAAAATAGGGCAAAATGTGATATATTCTACAACTATATTAAGAATAAAGCACTGCCATAAGTAAAAGACATCCATATAAAACTTAGAAGAAAGCAACTGCTCTTTTTAAAGTGTAACTGTGTGGGAGAAGAATAGTGGAGTAAAGAAAAATACAGTATGTTGGAACAAACATGATAAGGAGAGGCTTTTGGAACCAATAGATAGATTTTAGAAGGGGCGAGGGGAGGCAGCTCTTTCACAGCTACGGTAGAGGAAGAGAAATTAGTTACTAAGTTATTGCTAATAACTGGAAGCTGATGTTCCAGTACTATTGGAGAGAATGCAGATCATAAATACGGAATTTTTTGGTTGGTTTGTGGTGGATCTGCTGCTGTTGTGGACAAAGTGTGTAAGGCCAAATGCCTTTTTAAGAAAACTGAATACAGTAGATGAGTACATGCAGAAGTCTACTGATATTTTAATGGCTTCATATGTGTATCTTGACTGACTAGGCAAGATCTAAACCAGGGATACCTGAGTTTTGGCCTATCCCATAGCACTGACCCTTGGAAATGAAGCATGTACGTGCCATTTATATTGACAGGTATTTAGAATGGTTGTGACTAAAAATCTCACCTCGTTACTCTGTTACTGGAGAAACAAACTAATGACTATTGAAAAACAAACTAAACCAATATGTTTTGAAGTCAGCCCTTCACAAAAGTGGAGGTCAAATTCCTGCTTGATGATGCCTGTTTGGGCAAAATAGAAACTCATAGACAGTTTTCTTCCTACACTTTTTTTTTTAATTATGGAGAAACATACAGATATAAAGAGAAAATGATCTGCATCATGTTAGGTTCTCAAGTAGCCATTATTGTGAGACTAAAGCAATCAAAAATCAGTTATTTCTGAAATTATAAAGTTGCCTAATCTTACAACTTGTGGTGATTGTTTTGTGGTAGTGTGTTTTTGTTTCGCTTCAATTTGCTTCAATTACTCAGTCTTTTTTTTTTTTTTTGTAAGCAAAAATAGAGTTTAGGAGCAGGATTTTCAGGAAAACAAAATTGTTCAAGAACCTAATGGTAGGACTGCTGGACATGGCAGTGCTGAAAGTCTTTGCCTCTTAATGTGGTAAACACTGTAACTCATCATAAGGAAGTAAGAGTGAGTGAAGCTTCTTAAGTCTCGGCTGGGCTTTTTTTTAGAGAGCATTGCCTACTGACATCCCGGAGAGGTAGAATCAGCTGTCAGGCTGCCTCAGAGCCTTATGGCCCTTCCAGAAAAATGGGCTTGTGTGGCATTAAGTTGTCCTTGCTCCCATTAGGTTACAACACTACTGCAGCCGAAAGCTGCTTTTAAACTTCTCTTGCGTTTGATCCCCTAACTTATGTCCTCTCCCTGTTGTAAATTGCTTCTTTGGGGAAGGAAGAGGGGCCGGCCATGTCTGTATCATAGCTCTTAGTAATATGTGCATTCCACTTTCTTTAGGGATGATTTTTTTTTTTAAAAAAAAAAATCTTAAAAAGCAATCTGGTACAGTATTTTTTCTTGTTTTCCCTTTGTTGAAGAGAAATAACAATTAGTTGATTTAGAAACAGCTGATCACTTAAATTGCAAAGAATGGATGAGCTTCTGATTTTAAATAATCTAACATCATCAGCAGATAGATGTGTTGGGAATTAATTCATCTGATTGTTTTCTATCTATAGCTCGATGCCAAGTTCTGCTCCTCGTTATGCTAGAGTAAGTCTGATGCAAGTCTTCTGACAACCATAGTCCCTGGGGATTTACCATGGGAACAACAAGGCAGAGCTGACGTAGAATTAAGCCCTTACCCAGAGATAGTCTGTGCGTGGTGTCTGGGTCCATGTCCTGCTACTTGCTTAAGTCTGATGGGCCTGGATAGAAAGAAGCAGCTCCTGGTTTCTCAGTTTCCTCCTCTTCCTTCTCTTTCCTACTTCACCCCCTCTTCCAAAAATCCCCGCATACTTTCAGTACAAATACTGATAATTTAAAGATACTCCTTCACTGCTTTTCATCGTGTATTATGTTCCCTGGGTGTATCCGACTGCTTTGTTTTGCTGGGAAGGGCTGACTCACAGAAGGTCTTTCCAGCCTAAATGATTCTGTGAAAAGGTTAGAAAGTGGCGAGGCAACGAGGCCTTATATTAGACTGCAAAGAGAAGGATCTGAGAAATACAAGTTTGTCAAGTATCTTTTCCTTGCAGATCTGAGATGGCTTTAGGACCCACAGCCTGTCACTGAAATCTCCCTTTTGTACTGGGGGAGTGTGAGTTCTGGTACGTGCCGAGCCTGGGGGAGAGCAGCTCTGTAACTCAGTGTGGTACAAGTAGCCTTTTCAGTTTTTCTAGATTCTTGCTTAGTCATGAAAGGTAATTTAACTCTGACTTTCGTACAATCCACAGGGTTTTGGCAGCAGTCTATTGATTTTTGTATTTTATTTTTATTTACCTCTCTGAATTCCATATGGCTTTCGATTTAGTTGTACTGGAAAAGGACAAAGAAAAATCCCACTCCTGTATGTCAAAAACTACACTTTGACTCAATAGGGAATGATAAGGGGTGAAAGACATGTTTCCTCGGGCTTACAGAATGCTGTAACTGTTTCAATAATTCACAAAACCACCGATGTTTATAAACCGTTGCCTTCTACCAGGACACGGAGTGTATACAACTGCAAAAAAAAAGGACAGATCCTGCCCCTGTGAATTCACAGTCTCCCTATTCACCTCCTGTAGTTAGAGAGTTCCTTAACTTTCATTTATTGATTGGTTTGTTCATACTAGCTTATATTAATGTTAACTCTGAAAAATAGTTATGTGGGGTTTTTTTGTTATTTTTTTCTCCAAGCAGGCTCATTTTCTTTCAGGACTTGTTGTCCTTCCTCTGTTACTGAAACAGCTTTCAGTTTCCAGGCTAGCTGGCTGAAAGACTGTTTGTGGCTATAAAAGAGCCAAACCAGGGCTCAGTACATGGATCTGAGTCGGATTACTAAGGATTCTAGGGCATTTTGCTTCTGTCCAAAATTACTTTAAGGCATAGGTGTCAGATAGCTTGGCTGTGTCTGATGGATCAAGGGGACGGAGTGAGAGTGAGAAAGAGAGGTGAAAGGGATAAGGAACGGATTGAGGACAAAAGGAAGATCAGAAAGCAGTCTGGGTAGTGAAGGGAAAGACAGGAACAATATCTTACTTGTGAACTTCTATTTCTAACTCTTTGAATACCAAAGGCGACTGAGAGCATTTTTTTGAGAGACATATTGACACAAGCTGGAGACAGGAGGCTGGCTTTAAAATTGATCACCGATTGTGAATCATCTCCATAATTTTAAAATTACTTTATCTGACAGACTCTTAAAAGTAGAAAGGTGTATATTCTTATTTTGAGTTATAAATAAAAATGAATCGACTGTTCTTCACCGTGGGTCTATTTTCTCTCAATTGCGTTCACTCTGACAATTCTGGCGATAGCTGTTCAATGAATGTTCAGAACCACAATAAGCCGTTCTGGAGGTCAGGACTGCGGTGCGTTTCCAAAGCTGTGTGTGAAGAGGAGCATCCTGACTGTGCTGTGGGTGCTGGGCAGGCTGGCTGCTGTGAGCCCCATACCTGGTGTGCTCTCTGCCTGGCATCGAGCGATTGGGTTAAAGCTGCTGCCAGAACATCTCCACTGCAACACGGATGTTTCTGCATCCCGCTTCCTAAGTCCTATTACCAGGATATAGTACTGGGGCCTTTGGGATGTGGTGCATCATTTTCTGGGTTTTCTGCAGAAGTAGGACTCAACTACTGTTGCAAAAGCACAAGCAGGAGCCACAGGTTGTGAATTCCTCTCCAGCCCCTCCTTTTTTGAGTAAAACCAAGACATTCTAGTCTAAGTGTACACGCACTGGTTTACAGCCAGATGACCATTCGTGCAAAGTATGACTGGTTTCACCGTCTCACTGCCCATCTGTGGATATACAGCCAGAAGAGTAGGTAAATTTTTGTCTGGACAGAAGAATGACCCCTGTGGTTCACCTGAGACAGAGAATGGTGGTGTGATAGTCATGGGGGTGGCAATGGAAAACCCATAGTTATATCTAACTATTTTTAGTGCTCAGATACCAGAGTGACTTAGAAAACATCTAAAAAGATGTAGATACAGTGAGTCAACAAGAACCAGTCTCATAGGTATGAGTGTTTACAGCACACTAGGGAAAAGGAATGTGAACTTTGATACAGTGGGCCAAATTTTGTCCTTGTGTCTTTTAGATTTGGCCTATGTACTTACAATTCACTGTGTATCCTGCTAATTGAACTCAGATGTGTACATGTGTTCCCCTCTGTCAGCCTATAATCATACTCCTTTCTTCATCTTCTAAACTAAAAGCCATGGCAGAGAAATCAGTATGGTAAAGAGTTGTACTGCATCCTACAACTTCCAATGCTTTGTTTGAAATGTATGAAGGTATTGTGCAATCCAGAATTTTTGCTTCTACTAGAATGTGATAAAACATATCAGAAATTTTGAAGAACAGCTTTTTTTTTTTTTTTTTGGAGGGAAAATAACACTGGGGAACCAGCAACTCATACAAAACAGCAGACCAGCATTATGTTATCTGCATTTATAAGAATGCAGAGATTAAAGAGATAAAGAAGTCCTGGTGGAAAAGTAATGAAGGATACCACTAAACCACACTTTCAGAAGTAAATTGTTTTCTCCAGTGAAGGCCTGTATGATCCAAATTTGGTCACATTTGGCTCATAGCTACAGAAAATGCATATGATTTTATATCAGAATTAGATTTGGGGGAGAGGAAAACTCCCCACACATCAGCCTCTGAATCCTGGTAACACTCTCTACTGAGACATACATATATGTGTAAATTACATATGTACACATAATTATATGGTCTTGTGTGTGTTTGATTTACTAGTAAAGAATTTGGATCAAAGTGATATAATGAAGAAAGCTATATATAGCTTTAAATTTTTTTTTCCCGTTGCTTATATTTGTTCAAACTACAGTCTCGTTGCTGGATAATATGGTAAAAAGATTCATTGTAAGCGTTACCTAACAACATTGGTGGTGTTGATGAATAGTTGCAATTAATACATTCCCTTAATTAGTTTGATACCCAGAAGATGCACCTGGCAGGTCATTTTAATACTACAATTGATTTATTGCTGCTAGAAATGATTTTACCAGCTATCTTCAGAGAGCACAATTAGAGAGGATTTCATTTTTTTAATGCATTTTCACTGAGGAATAAACATAAAAGGTCTGTGTAATTCAGAACAAAGCAGCTATAATGTACTAATGGTTTACGGATTTTATTAATATTCAGCCAACGGTAGACACAATTTTAGAGAATAGCAACTTATTTTCTATACAAAGTATTCCATTTTTAGTATCAGAGTGCTTTATTTAAACTAAATCAAACCGTGATATTTTAAATGAGTTGTTATTATATATGGGAGATCTTATAAATGGTTTAACAGTGAGAATGTATCGATAGATGTTTGTCTGTGCTGTATGTGATATGTGTGAGATGCACTGAGATTTGGGAAAAAAACATGAATTATGTACTATTTTTGAACCATGATGAGGTCCTTCTAAACAAAGAAATATTTTTCTGAGGTTACTCTAACAACGTAATTAAATCAATGTCAACTTAGCCTGTCATAAAAGTACTAACTTCAATTTTCACATATTTAAATCTGATTTTGAAACTGATCTTGAAAATAGCTGCTTCTTTTTTTCCCCCTTCACCTTACTCTATTTTGCTCCATTTCTAGTGCTGCAGCAGACAGCATGGCTGCCTTTTGTTAGCTTCTCTGTGCACTAGTTTCACTGACACTATTGTGAAAATATCCAGCAGGCTCCCTTTCTGCATCTTAGAACAAAAGGTTTTTCAGCAACCTATTAATTCCTAGATGCTTAAAAATTACTTTTTTAATCTGTTGTCCAAGTGACAAAATGTTTTTGTTTGATGGGGGGGAAAAACTGGTCAGTTTGGGCAGGAAACCTAGCTGCATATTGCTTGTATGCTCAAAATTGTAAACAAAATTGGGGAGGAGGGGTTTGTTCATGCAGCAAATGCAAATTTTCCCTTTATTTTAGGCTAATCTGGATTCACTTGCGCTTTGCCTTTCCTCATCTTTGGCTCTCCCTGAGAACTGAAGGGCCAAACCTGATTTGCAGTGTACATAGCCACGATGCTTAACGCAGGGGTATGATGTGTGGACCCAAACTGTTCTCTCAGCCTCAACGTCTTGAGTTGAGCGACCTGGATTTTGAAGTGGAGTTCTGTTGGGGTTTTTTGTTTGGTTGGTTGTTTTTTATCAAATTAGCGCAATAGTGGAATAACTTTTGACCTTGCAATAAACGTGTGAGAAAATAATTATAGTTCAGTATTTATGGGTGGTATTTAGCCTCATGTTATTTTACATCACTCCAGAGTGCATGCAAGGCACTACATAGAACAAATAAGAAAACATACCCCTTCACCTTTGAATCTTCAGATCTATTTTCAGTGTGAACCGAAACATGGCATAGAGCTCTAAAATAAAGTAGGAAATTGCTGCTAAACAAGAACATGATTTACAGCACAGTTAAAACCTGGCTTAAGTCTTCCTGAAATCAAGGGCCAAGTCTGTGATTTCTGCTTTCAGATGTAGCCTGGCGAGCTGGAATTTCTCTCTTACTTATGACTAAAATGTTCTGGGCACATACATGTGTTGTTTTTTACCAGGGTTACTAGTGAAGAGTGCTTACAGATAATCTGTTAGAAGCTTTGCAGGCAGCCTCTCTGCAGGGCAGGTGAGTACAGTGAGTGAAATGAGGAAACTTCTTGGTAACAAGGTAGTTTTCAACAGCTCTGAGGTGAAGTAAGATGGCAATTTGGAGGTGACAATGAAAATGAGATAGCAAGAGATTGTCTAGAGGGCATGATGTAAGTAATGTTAAGACTTTGAAGCACTGTGTCTTGGCATGGGAGATCTGGTGGAAACATTCAAAGGTGTCCCTGTGTCACAGCCGATCACCAGGACCCTTCACAGTGTATGTTTTTCTTGAGGCTTGGGAGGAGGGAAATACTTTGCATTCATCAGGGAGTCCAGAGTAGAAGATGATGCAACGTTTAGTGATTACTAGTGGCTTCAAGGGGTTCCGGCAAAACAGAAGTCACTTCCTTTCTGTTTAGATGACAAGAAAGCTGATGGATATTAGAAATATTCAGGAATAATAAGGTCAGGATATGGACACTACGCATAGGATGCACAGGTTAAAGTTGACCAAGAATTAAAAAAATGAGTTAGGTTATAAGCTAAAGCAACAGGGAGATAATACCTCTGGAGCACGTTTTTTTCCCCCCAGCAAAAAAATCTATTGGGGTCTTTGTTTTTATTTTCTTCCTTTTCCAGCTCAAATTCTCATTAGATTTGATACCTAAGGTGTAACACAAAGCCCTTAGTTGCCATATAGTCTCAAGGCTGTTGAAAACTGTCTCAACAGATATTTCCGTTGTTAAAATACTGTCCAATCTTTTAACCTTTGTGGACCCAGAGGTTTTTCTATAATTAGGACTTACACCAATTGATTAGAAGTACTGTAAACCAGAATGTAAATATAATCTAGCTTTAGTTTTCCAAGGCTTAAAATTACTTAAAGAATGCAATGGGTGTGAAAGAGTATAAAAGAATAACTGATTCAGAATAAAATCATTCACAATATTTAATAGACAACGAAAAGAACACAAACATTTCCAGCTGCAAAGTTAATGTCAAAATATGTGTATGTGTTGTATTTGGTTTCTGTCTTTTTTTTCCCTGCCTTTTTTTTTTTCTCAGGATTTTAGTGAAGATTTACAATTATCATAGGACTCGGTGCAGTTTGTTTGCTCCCCACAAAAGCAGAGATGATTTTTATTGACCAATCTTTGATCCAAGAGATTAAAGAAAGTACTGTAAGAGCAGCGAAAAGGATAACACCATGGGGGTCAATAGGCTTACTGCTACTTGGAAATGAAAGTGAAGCATTCCATTGGGAGAGGGGGTAATTTAGCATTCTTACTGGGAACTTGAGCTTTCCCTTTCCTTTCCTTTCCTTTCTTTTTTTTTTCTTTCTTTTTTTTTTTTAAGGAAAAAAATTATTCATCTTACTTGCAGGTTTCTCCATGACTTAATACCACGGCCATAATATGAGGTCATTTAGAGGGCACTGGTTTCGCCCAACATAATTCTGCACAATGCTTTTTAGCCCAAATGGCCTGGCTGTCACATACGCACATTCTTGATTGAAATGTTTCTGGTAGACTTTTGGAATGCAGTCTGAGGGCTTAGTGACTCAATATTTTCAACATGAATACATTTTCTATCTCGTAGAAAGTTTCTGTGAACTACTGCAGAGTTAATGTGTCTTTCTGTTGCTTCTTGAAGTGCTGTGAACTTTACACAAATCTGGTAAAATTGCGTGAGTCTAAAGGAAATGAAAGTCCTAGCTTGATACAGTTTTTTTTCTTTATGGCACTGGCATCATCATCATCATGGCCCTTCTTTATGAGGGTACCAAATACCTGCTGAAAAGCAACTTTTTCTTTCTTGAAATAGCCATTAATATCCCTTTTCTCTGGTGTGTGTTGTTTTGCCTTTTTTTTTTTTTTTTTTTTAATCCAGGCAGTATGATTTTTGTCTTCCCCTTCATTGTGGAGAATAAGTGCAGGAAGAACAACAGCTGGTATGACTTTGATTTGGGATGCGCTGAAGTGCTTTTGTTTACAGAATATTCACAGAGACACACGAGGCCTGGCAGAGTACTCGTGTCACGCTTCTTCCTGTCTTTGAAAAATTGCCAAAGAAATTTGATTGAAATTGGCCAGTTTTATTTATTTTGCTGCTTGCCAGAGACTAGTTTGGAAGCTTAGAGCATTTTAACATTTTATGTAGTTTCCTGCAGGTAAATAGTAGTAGCTAATTTTTAGAAGGAAGAGTCTCAAAAAACATTCTCGGAAAGCTCTTTATCTATGAATTTGTGAAAGATACTGCTTAAAGAACATATCTAATAATTTCACTCTGGAGATTGATTTATTTTGTCACAAGAAATAGTCATCGTTGATTTACCTGGTCACAGCTTGTGGAACTTGGCTTTACTGCTGGTGCAATGCAAGATGAACATTCCTTTACTCCAAAATCAGAAAATGCCTATCTCTGCTTCTCAGAGTCTCTCAAAACAGTAACAAAATGGTAATTCCACCAAGAATAAAGGCAGAATACCCATGGACTTAACAGGAATTGTGATAGTATTTTATTATTTTTTTTCTTAAAGAATTTTCTGAACGCTGGTGACTTTGGGTGCTTTGGATGTTGTATGAGAATTAAAGACTTAACACAAATTATTAAAATTCTTAAGGTATCTATATAAAATGACTACTCTTTCTGCAGTCTGTTGATGTGGGTTTTTTTACAGTTCATTTACTGTTTGCAAGTGGTACTTGGCAACATGTTCTTGAAACTCTGTGCTATGTCTTTATGTGCCTGGATCATGTTAGGTTTTCTAGAAAATCATCACCAGTCCTGGTGTAATTCACTGCTTGGTCGTGGCTGGGTGTAGGTTTTTGGGGGTTGTTTGCCTTTTTGTGTGTGTCCCTGGTCTTGGCTCTTCAGGAAATCGTAGTTCTCAGCTTTGTTAATAAGCACTGATGTAGCAAAAAGTCGTTTTAATTAGAGCATAGTGAAAAAGTCAAGCTTTCTGCAAGTTTACAAGACATAGTTACTATGTTCTGTATTAATTTTTATATTTAGTGCTTGAAACTTGCATTTCTCTTCTGATTCTTTCTCTTTAGGGAGACTTACATGTTTTTCCATTGCTTAGCTGTGGAAATGGGCTGCTATGTTGTTGCTTATGGAAGATGTGGCTGACTTCCATCTTTTCTTCTAGTCTTCTGTTTCACAGATATCACAATATTTGGGGATTTTTTAATTGTTTGGGGGGGGAGGGGAAGCAGAAGAGGATTTTAAAATTTTTTTTTCCCCTCAAAAGCCTTAACTTCTGTAGGAGTGGAAATATGTGAACAATCAGTTTTACTTTGCTTTGTTAGTGGCGGAGGACAAAGATTTAAAAAACGTAGACTTCACTGAACTCTAGATCTTCAGAAACTAGAAGACAAATAGAGTGAATCACAAACGTGCTGTGGAAAAACAAAGCCCTTTTGATATGGAAGGACCTACCTTTTTAATGCTACTCTCTTGGGGTGATCTTCAGTGAACCTAGAACCACTGCCTGGTGTGGTGTATTCACGAGCAGGATAAAAGAAAAGGGCCAATAGTGTAGCAACAAAGATTAAGGTTTTTATTGGTAATGACTTAAAATGGAATAACTTCTGGACACTGCTTTGGGGTGTAATGGACAAGAAGTGATATTAACTTTTTTGTCTGTCCCGAAATCGCGGTTTCTATAGGAGTGAAGGTTGGTTGGTTTTGGGGTTGTTTTTGTTTTTGAAAGGTTTTTTGGTTTGATGTTTGGTTGGTTGTGGTTTTTTTTGTTGTGGGTGTGTTTTTTTTTAAATTGGAGACAAATTGCATCATCATTGTTACTTGCAATGGTTCATAACACTGATCTACAGACATTTAAAAAAAATAAGTAGTTATGGATCTCTCTGTGTAATATTATTGGGTTTCAGTTTTGCAGCTTGTTTTTGTCACAGAGTAACTTCATTGCTAATCTCAGATTTGTGCAAAAATAAACAAGCATATTTTTGCTGCTTTGTGGAATTAAGACACATAGATCTTTCTTTCCAGGACCATGTAGGATTTTGACTACAAAAAACTGAAGGATACACTCAGTGTATCAAAAACTTCTCATGTTTTACAATTCAAAACTGAATGACTTATTTTAGCAGTACACAAGAACAAGAAAAATGTTAGATTGAACTCACTGAACGTTGTCAGAAATTGTGAAAGAAGTAGAAAGTAGGTTAAGGATATCACTGAAAGCAAACAAATAAAAAAAGATGGGAAATATTACATACTAGATTCTTTCTTCCGTGTTGTTATTCCAGTGAAACATTTGGGTACCGAAGGATTGCTGGTTACAAGTGTGGACACCAGCTGACTTGAACTCTGTCCTCCGAATTTATAATCTAGTCAGTTTTGGTCCTTGTCTTTAGATTTGCAACTTTCCATTCAGGGATAAGAGCTTGGTTACCATAATTCGTTTCTTCGTAGTTGTTTTGGTACTGATGGTGACAACCTAATGAAGTCTTCAAGGGAATGAGAGGTACTGTAAAACTGTCAAACTAAAATGATTAGAATTTTGCTTAGAAATGTACGCTGATCATTTCAGTTCACATGAAACTTCACAGGCCAAAGTGAGGGTTTGGGGTGTGGGTGGATTTTTTTGTTTGTTTGTTTGTTTTTGCTTACACCTCCCTCCCAGCAAAAGAGGAAAAAGGTTTGGGTCTCTTATTTTGGGGGTATTTCTCTTAAAAGCAGGCCTTACTCAAGTGTTCCTAAGCTATCTGGCAGGTGCGTGTTTGGCAATTTGGTACTCACTTCAGTATCCCAGGCTCTCTACAAGGTGGTGAGGAATAAAAGAAATATCCTTGAATGACCTGCCGGGATAAAATCTATTAAATTCTGTCAAATTAAATATATAATATAGAAAATATTGTTATAGCAAATATATTAGAGTTACCTCGGTGGAGTAGGCTTGGAGTGGGGGGGAAGAGAGGAACATTGCTCAGAAACGGAGTCCCATAGGGTGTCAACTTCAACCAAATTAAAAAATGTGTGCCAGCCTCAAGTTGGCATGCTTGAGTTCACTTCACTCCAGTCAATGAGGCACCTTAGCGCAGTAAGCACAATAGAGACAAAGAGATGCCTTGCAACTGACAGAGAGAGAAAAGAGTCCTTTGAGATGAAATGTTAACATAAGAAGTGAAAATGGTTTGTGGTAGTCTCAAGCTGGCTCTTTTGGGTTCACTTTCCTATAGTTACTGAACTATAGTGCTGTACCTTAACAGAGGAGTCTCAATAAAATTAGAAAGATATCCTAAAAAGGACAGAAGACGAGAGAGAGTAAAAGAGGAAGAGAGAGAGAGGGAGAGTTCTTTTGATAAGAAGCTTAACAAAAGTGGAAAAAATGGTTTATGTGAATGTTAGTTTTCATGGCAGTCTCAAGCTGACACTTGGGCTCCCTTTATTACAGTCAGTAAGCTACTTTAGCAAACAAAGGAGAACGGAGAGAAGGATGGCTGGAAACAACAGAGAAAGAGAGAGAAAGAGAGACCTCTTTGACAGCATCTAACACAACATGAAATCTCTGCCTCTCTGTTTCCATTTTTGAAACATTTTCTGTAAGGCAGAGAAACACAAATGGTTGAATCTTTGTAAAGATACTTCCTAGATAAATAAAATCAAATGCTGAGATTTTAAATTCACTTAAGCAACATAGCAGCTTAATTGTGCTTAATTAAAAGATAGGGCAAGGGCTGTGAATTGCGTTCTTACCTCTCTAAAAGTCTTTTTCAGCATGCTGTTTTCAGATAATAAATCTCATCCAAACCAGGAAATTCTACTGTAGTGTTGAATCCATTTTAAATCCTCTTCATGTATGACAGGGTATGTGTGTGTGTGTGGAAAGTCATCAGAATTAGCAAACTATGGGTTTTTTTAATATAGTACTTGATAGTGCTGAAAAATGAATGGATGCAGGCTTATACTTGCATCATGTGACGGAGTGAGTCTGCCTTTCTAAACAGGTGAAAGAAAAACTGCTAAACCATCTTTTCTCTGTGTTTAATCCAATCCTTTGAGTTTTAGGTATTCAATTCAGTCTAGTATTTCAAGTTTTTGCTATTGAAGTTCTGCCTCTGACCTCTAGTTCTCAGTCTTGTTGGAAAGGAAATATGTTTGATTAGCTTCCACAACTTTACGCTTCGGAAGGTGAACATGAGAGTAAAAGACTTCAGGCCTTTTGTATCTGTTAGGTAAATATATGAGGTAAACCAAACCATACCAATGAAGGCTGTAATTAAAAGGCCTGTAAAAATTGGCAGATTTTGATCTTCATCTATTCACTGCAAAATTGGCCATTAGATGTCTGGCTGACAAACGTTTTCATTCTGAACCTAATGTGCACTGACCATACGTCATCTGTAAATTCCGTAGAGGCACACTTTGGAAAGGAAGAGAAGTCACAGTCACAAATTATTCTTGCCCTCCATTAGGCAAATTGTCAACTTTACAGAATCAATAGAAGATTCTTTATAATATACAAATTGCTATGCATTCTTGAGAAAAAGCAATTGGACATCCAAGGATGAAGCTTGATTAGAGCAGAACTTGCTCTTAACATTATCAAATTTAATGAAGATGCATTCCTAAGCAAACTGAAGCTTCCAAATTCTCCATTATTTTGTAATGTTAAAATCCATGGCACTCCAACTCTACTTATCTTGTAACAAAATTTCTGTATGGAGGGAAAAATTGCTTTCTGTAGTTAAATGTTAGTCTATTAACCAAGATGATTAAGTTTATAGAACCATAATAGAAGTATTCTAAAAAAATTGCAATAAATTAACAAACACAGTATTTGCAGGTGGACTGGAGAGTAGGAAAAAGTGACTGTAAACAAATTTCAGTCTGCTTTTTTGTAAACTTCACATCTGCCTTAAGTTTTTTCATGTTATATGATTGTTAGTTGAAGTCATGGGATACCCATTCTACTCTGTAATGGGCTAACTTGGAATGTTTGAAGATCAGTATAACAACTAAGTAGCAAACTGCATTATTTAATATAATAATACTTAATTCCTGATAAGAGTCACGAAACGTCTTCAACTTGAAGGTTTTCATTAATATCCTTCAGTTGTGTTGCAGGTTAGGGCTGGGCTGGCCAGTAAGCCTGGACAGATGCTCTCTAACACACTCTTTTCCCCTAAATGGGAAGGAAAAGAGAATGAGGCAGAGAGACTTACGGGTTAGAAAAGAAAACTAAAATGGCTTTAATGAAACAACAATGGAAATAATAATAGTGAAATGATAAAAAATAATTATATGCAACTATATATAAGCCCAATATTGAACCCACCTGTTCCCCAGTAGTAATCCCCACTGATGCTGCAGAGCAGGAGGCACTGGGGAAGCCCCCGGCTCAGCGGCAGTGGGGAGCTGGATACAGGGAGCTAGATCTGGGAACTTGGGATCTGGATCGAAAGCAGTAGATCAGATGTAGTCCTCCCTGGACACTGGCCATTGCAGAAGAAGGGCAGAAACTCTCGTGATCACTCAGTTTATACTAAATATGATGTATATGGGATGGAATACTCTCGTTGGTCACCTGTCCTGTCTATTACTCCCCAGAGGTGCAGCCTTTTACTTCCTTGTGACCCCTCTTACTACCTGGTACCCCCAGCGTGGCACACAAGATTCAACAGTGGCCTTGGTCACTATAGAAATAAATATCAGCAAGAGCCTTTCTGGGTCCCAGTCCCAGGCAGTGACTGTAACATCAGATGTTACCATTACTAGTGGCACACACTGTCTGCAAAAACATGCTGCTGACTTCAGAAAGTGCAGCCTCTTAGAAGTGACTAAACTGGAAAGTTAAAAATCACTAAACAGAATTGGTTTTTTTAGCTCACGTATTCATGAACAACTTATAAGATACTAGAAAATCTATTCATACTGCCAATTCTTACTGGAAGAGTATTTGCTAATTTCATTAATATTCAGTGAAACTGTATTTGGTCCCCGAGACCTAGATTTTGGTTATTTTGGTCTGATGACTCTTTGAAAGGCTTTGTTAAGGGCTGGAGACAGCGGAGAATTGAGTTCTATGTATTAGATCTATGTGTTAGCCAAAGAATTAGGAATCAGTTACGTTAATATTTGGATTCTGCAGGAGATGGTGTTTTCTGTTATCTGCCGCTTGGCAAATATTAGTCAGAAGAACCTGCAGAACAGATGGACAAAAACAGGTGAAGATGGTATTTATTTCAACAGTGAAAATATGTTCTTGTGATTCAGATTAATAATGGCTCTTGGGTTTTAAAGCTGTGATATTTATGAGGGGCTACCACATACCCATGTGCCTGGGCAGCAGCACTTGTGACCAGTCTTCTTTTTGTTTGGTTTGTTACTAATCCCTTAAATTGTGACAACACCCTGAATGGAATTTGCATCAGCTCATTTAGTGCTAAGAAACGGGACTGTTTAACTTGTGCTGGATGAAGAAACAAGAGCAGGAGATACAAAGTGGGAACACACGACTATTCAAAAAAATATGAGAGTAGAACTGAAAAGGAGAAAATTGGAGAACAGTGAAACAAAAGAACAGGAGATGAAAAGAGGCTGGAGAAGGAAAGCAGAAAGCTGGCTATCAGAAGACAAAGAGGTTTTTTTTCAGTCAAGCCTAGAAGCACTGGTCCTGCATTTTGGAGTCCCCTGAATTCTTGCTCTACATTTTATTGATATTTGTTTTGACTTGAATAATACCTCAGTCCCAAATTCAGATGATTTGAGGGAGTGACCTATTTATTAACTACCTGTGATATGAAAACAATCAACTTTAATTGGTAGTGGTAAAAACAGGTGGCAAGAGTAAACTTGCAACACTAAATTAAATATTCTTTTTTCTGCCTTGCTAATGTGGGGGTGTGTGAGAGAGACAGACTGACATCCATCTGCTTGGACTACAGAGACTAATGTGAACAAACATGCAGCATACTAAATGTTCCCCATAACCTCTCAAGAACCAGCAATTCTATTTAGCATTATTGTGTGACATCCAGTTTTGTAAGCTGCAGAAATTCTGATTTACCCCCAGACAGTTCATGTAAATTATGTGGATGATTACTGTCCACTCTCTGCCAAGAACGGTGCTGCTACCTTTGCTTCATGTAATCACTTCTTTCCTTTGCTTCTAGTTTGTTTGCAATGAGCCTTAAGGTAAAACTACATCAGAAAGCAGCATCCCCCTTCCCTTTATATTTTGAGTGATGATTGTTTCTGACACGAAGGCTCTAGATCTTTAAATTGGATATGCTGTCAACACGTCCTTTTGCAAGAAAGTGATTGTGCTTGTCAAAGACAGTTTTGGAGTCTAGGTAAAGTGAAGAAAACTTCAGGGGTTTAAGGTACCTCCTCTTGCCTTTGATTTGATTTATGTTTTATGATCAACTCTGTCTCTCAACGGAAACTTCATTGAATTACTGTTGATGCATACCTCATGAAGTTGACACAACCTCATGAAGTTCAATAAGGACGAGTGTAGAGTCCTGCATCTGGGAAGGAATAACACCAGGCACCAGCACAGATTAGGGGATCTCCTGCTGGAAGACAGCCCCATGGAGAAAGACCTTGGAGTCCTAGTGGACAGTAAGTTGTCCGTGGGACAGCAATGTGCCCTTGTGGCCAAGAGGGCCAATGGGATCCTGGGGTGCATTAAGAAAAGTGTATCCAGCAGGTCTACAGAAGTTCTTCTCCCCCTCTGCTCTGCTCTGGTGAGACCACATCTGGAATACTGCGTCCAGTTTTGGGCTCCCCAATTCAAGACAGACAGGGACCTACTGGAGAGAGTCCAACGGAGAGCTACAAGGATGATTAAGGGACTTGAACATCTATGAAGAGAGACTGAGAAAACTGGGGCTGTTTAGTCTTGAAAGGGGATGCCTGAGAAGGGATCTTATTAATGTATATAAATATCTGAGGGGTGGGTGTCAAGAGGAAGGAGACAATCTCTTCTCAGTAGTGCCCAGCAATAGAACAAGAAATAATGGGTTTAAGTTAGAACACAGGAAGTAACTTCTTTACTGTGAGGGTGACAGAGCACTGGAACAGGCCGCCCAGAGAAATTGTGGAGTCTTCTCTTCTGGAGTCTTTCAAAACCCACCTGGACACGTTCCTGTGTGGCTGGTGTAGGGGATCCTGCCAAAGCAAGGGGGGTGGACTAGATGATATCTGGAGGCCCCTTCCACCCCCAAACATTCTGTGATTCTATACAGTTTACTAGGTGTGATGCCTGAGAACAGCTTTTTTTCAGCTTATAAGGAAGTAAATGATAGAGGACTATGTATAACAATCAGGAGCAATAGAATTAAGACACATTTTTGTTCCACCTGATACTACCATAATGGAGAGGGAATGTTTTTCTGGTAACACAGGACTCCTGCATAATAGTTCATTTTTGGCTAGAACGTAATCAAGCTGTCTTATGTGTATTGCTGCTTGTCTGTGTCTGTATCATGATACTGTGCAATGTTCAATCTGAATTAATACAGCTGGAGCAGATGCTAAATGACTGTATTCAAGTCACTTGTGTCCTGTTTTACACTTCACTTCATGATCTGTGTGAGGCTATGTGAACATTTAATATCCATTTTGGAGTCTCACCATATGTCCTCACATTTATAGGCTATAAATCCATAATCAACTACTCGGTTGATATTGGTATTGCTTCTCTCAACTGCATATGCGAGAGAAAGCATTTGGAAAGAACCTTTATGAATAAATGTGCTTACGTGAATGACTACTGAAGAATCTGAATGTTGTTTCATGTAATGCTCTACCTGTGGAGACAAAAAAGAAAGTAGGAATCTGACTAAAGGTATTGGATACTTTATGCAAGCTTCTGGGAGTCCTCTATACCCATGAATTTCATTCATGAGATTTGAAACAAAATCTCCAAATGTACGTACAAAACTTGCTTCATTACTGTATAATTTTCTGTAGGAAAAATAATTGTTAAAGAAACCTTTCAGCATTGCCCCTTTTTATCTGTTGAAGATCAAAAAGAAACTATGTTATCTTCTACTATATATTCTCTTCCCAAAGGACATTAAAACACACATTTCCATTCTTTGTCTTGCAGTTCCTGCTTTCTTCTATCAGCTCTTCTTCCCTTCCTCTTCTTCTGTGTCCAAAGTAAAATGTTTATTACAACATTACCTTGTTATCTATCCTCTGCCTGTGGTGTTAAACACGTGAAATACCATTTCAGATAACTGGAAATTCTCCATAAAGAATTTTCTTCATTATTAGCAGTCATTGTGGTGAAATGGGGAGCTTACACCTCCAAGCCAACTTCTCGAAACAACACTTTGGGCAGTAGTTACAGATACCCTGATTTTCAGTGGTTTAAGGCTGCAGCTTCCTTTTGTATTTTAATGCTATGTGCTTTGTTCCGTGGTCATAGCATAGCTTAGTCACCCAGAGTGAGTTCTATATTGTGGGAGAGTAGAAAGGCACAGTATAAACAGGAAGAAATTGCTTTGCCTTTTTATTCCTCAGTATATTCCAGAAAATGGGTTTTAATACTGGCAACCCCTCTAAAGTAATGTGAAGATTAATAGAGTGCTGAAAAATGCTATTTATGTAAATAAGGTAGATCACGTTATGCATCGAAGACTTCCTCTTGAAGGACTCCATGATTAGTCTTTACTTACATGAGTAGCTGTGCTGATCCAGTAGGTTATAGTATTGTTGCAGGGCAATATCTTGTTACATATAAACGGGTTACTCAGGACTGCTCTTCCCATGAATGCTTTCTTCCTCTCTGTCTCTTTAAGAAGTTGAATCTTCATTGGCTTACAGCTGACTGTATCAAATTCATAAAATAGTCTTTCCCTTCTCTCTGGGCATATGCTGTATCATGAGTTGTCTCCTTAGAGACAGAAGGCCACCTCATTATGGTTACAATAGCGAAATTCCTACGCATGTGGTCTGCTTTTATGGCCTTGACTTGTACATTTTTTACCTCAGAGACTTGCCACTCATGTTGACACAGATTTGTTGTGTGTGATGAAGTGATAAAATCAATGAGGAAAGGACACGTGTGCTTCTTTAGCTTTCAGAAAGACTTTATTATTTATTGTTTATTGTTGTAACTTAAATCCACTCAACAATTTTCTGCCAAGGTACATTTACTTTTTGGATTTGTTTTATTCTGCTTGCAGCTTAGAAGTTGCTCTTAGTGCATACTGTATGTGTTAGCTTTCCAAAAGTTGCACTGGAAAACAGAGTGAATATAAATCTGTATGCCTTGGCAAGAACTGTACCCAAGGGGTGGGGGAGAAGCATTAAGTAAGCAATTTTAAAAAAACCCAAGCAACCTGAATGCCAAGAATTCCTGTGTTATTCCTATAATCCTTCTGCCCCCATAAAACACATTGCTATTTAAAGGGATAAAGACAGACAAAAAGTATGTTTTTAATCCTTCTATTTCAACATTCCAGTAACCAGATCTTTACGATAAAATTTTCATTTTAATTTTCAGCAGATAAAAAAGAAAAAACAAAAAACAAACCAAACCAAACCCCTGTAAGTGAAACCCACTTATTTACAATAAAAGGCAAAAAAAAAAAATGTTGCTATGGCCAGGACTGAAGAATCAGATTCCTCAGGCATGGCGTTCTCAAAGTCTACAGCACCCGTAGTTCCAGCTACCTGAGAAGAGTGTACAGCAGGCAGTTATGTCAATGTGGAAAGTAAATTTAGTGAAACAATGTACAATAGGCTGGATAATTATACCACAGACATAAACAGTATGACTATAGAGAATTTTGCCAATTACCCTTTAATAAAAAAATATTAATTTATGTAAAAAAATATTTGAAAGGAAGCTTTGTAGAAGGTAGATTTTGTTGGATGTTACAGAAGTATTTGTAGAATGAGGAATCTTAGACAAAATATCTTAGTTTTGTGGTAAATGTTCCTTAAGTCATTTCTCCTGGTTACTCAGCATTATGGGGAGAAGCTATAATTTAGCCTAAGTTGGTAAGACCCTCATTGTTTTGGTAAAAAAGAGTAACTACTAGCATTTTGTTGTTATTCATAAACATCTTTAAGTTTTTTATGGAATAAGGATGATTTCATTAGTTGTAGGTTGCTGGACTGTTTTCAAATGTAACACTTCTTTAGCTGGAAGAGTCACATTAGACTAATTAACTACCTTTTGCTTGCTTCTGCTACGTGGCTTAACTTAGTCCATATGACCTGCAGAGACCATTCAAGCCTAATTTGCTGAAGAGAAACAGAAAAATCTGATTAAAATGATTTTTGAGACTGAATCTGACTGTCGGGTGACTGTGCAGATTATTGGCTGGTATATTTAGAAGGTTTTGTTTGATAAACATATAACTGATTACACTCAGCGAGTTATTCTGTTAAAATGTAGATTGTCTGGAAGAAATAGGCAAAAGGATAAAAACGCACCTAGCTCCCACTTTAAATCAGAAAAAAAAAGAGAAGAAATGAAAAATTTGAGAGAGAAGATGAAAAAAGTCAAACTTGCTGGAAGACTGACCTCTGCCTTGATTGAGGGCATCTGACCACTGTTTTTTAAGAGAGTGTGAAACAACGGTGTCCTGCTCAACTTCTCTACCCCTGGCCACACGTAACTTTTTATTATGTTTGATTAACCAGGATTTTTATAGTTGAGGACTTTGCTACTGAGATACAAATATAAACCTCTGGAATGCATCATTTTGCTGCGGGTTGGAAGTGGTGGTGTATCAGAAGCAGTAGCTGGGGCAGGAGGGTGATGTGGAACATGACTATTTGAGAGAACAACATGAGTTGGTGCTCAGCAAGCTGTGTTCTGTGGTGGTTTGTTTTTTTTAAAAAAATCCATTTAAAATTAATCTTACTCTAACAGTTCTTCTTTCCTGTCTACTCACCGCATATCATTTATTGATAATTCTACAGTGAAAAGGTCAATAATAACAGTCCCATTCAGAGGGATGGATTGGAAATGAGACCCAGGATCTAAACACTTGTTCTAGAGAACAACACACTAACACCAAACCAGCCAGTGTTGTTCTTTGTCTGTGGTGAGACACTGTGCCTTCAGAAGCTCTTCTTCCACTGTCACAACTCCCCTTCCAATTTTTGTAAGCTCTATGTAAAATGATTGTTATCTCAGAAAATTCACATGAAGTACATTGGTATGGAAAGATTATGCAGACCTGCTCAATTAATTTCATTAGAATATGCTCATTGTGTAAGATATTTGGCAGAAGAATATCTTGGCAGATTTTTGGTGAAGAAAATCTTGGCAGAAATAGGTTAGGGAATAAACACGATTCTAATGAATGAATTAGCACTCTTCATCTTGTTTGTTTCTTCATTTGCGTCATCTTAGAGAATATGTAGGTCTTTACATTACCAAGGCTTAAAAACTTACTTGTTTCTAACTTCATGTAGTTGGCCTCACTGAATACAGGGAGACTATCTGGTAGCACGTGGAGTTAGCATGTGCATACGCCATTTGCGAAGTCATGACATATTTTTAAATTAGTGATTAGAATACAGAGGCCGTGGTTCTTGACGATGACCCCCTGTGCTGTGCTCCAGTAAGAAGAAAAATTAGTTTGTCTGTGAATTTCTAATACGTTCTGAGAATAGAAATCCTGAGGTGCTCAAACCCAACCCACTATGAATTTCAGGGCTTGCAAAATCGTGCAAAACCTTTTTAAGCAAGCCATCTCCCACCCCAAATGTGTGAAACATTTGAAAAGGAATAAGGGCATGCTGTTTAATATGTTCTCAGCCCTTATGAGGGATGTGATTATTTTCAATTGATGCACTTAAGTATCTATAGAATTATGAAACATTATGTTACAAACATCTTGGTTTGTGTTTGTCAAGCACGGTGAGGAATTGGAATAAAACCGAAAACAAGCCCTAAACCTCAGTACTAAAAATTGTACTAACCCTGTTCTCAGCTCTGAGTGGCTTGGCTTTTCAGTGCTTCACAGTATTATCCAATGCTTTTAGAATGATTTACTTATCAATGTATTTTGAAACAGGTTTGTGTTTTCTGTTTTGTTTCCCACCCACCCCCCCAATCTCTGGCAACGTTTTTATTGAATACTCATGTTTACTTACTGAAGTGCATTTCACTTGGAATGGAAATGCAAAACATTAGTGCAGGCTTTGTGAAATTTACCACTTCTCTGATATGTGGAAAGTACTTGAGATAAGGACATCCTTTCAATAGTACTGGGCGGGGAGAAACCCTTAAGCTCTTCAAACAAATATACACTGTTTATTTATCAGTGTTGCCTATGTTTAACAGGCTGACTGATTCTATATGCTTTTGTTTTTCCGAGTTTAATTCTACTGATTTCTTCAAAGATAATCTTTTCCTAGCTGTACCAAAATGTCCTTTTTTGCTCTACTGCTTTTGTTTGTCAGTAAGAATGAGAAACTAATATATCAAGGGAGTTAAAATTTAAATAGCTGGGCAAAATTAAAACGGATACAAAATGTTAGGGTTTTACTTCATCAAAACATTACTTGGCTAAACCACTTGATGTTTCCTTAGTTGATAGGTTGGAACAGTCGTACTCTGAATTTTTGATATTTCCATTGTATAAATTAGTGAGGTCCTAAATCTTGACATTTTGTTTAAATAGTAAATGGCAATGGCATTTATTATCTACAAAGCATTAAAACTGCTTACAGATTTCTTACATCAGTGACTCATAACCTTTTTGATTTGTGGATCCCCAAGTACTTTTCAGTGGAGGCATGTATCTCTGTGCAGCAAAGGTTAACTTACTGCAGTAGGCTTCCTTTTCATAACAAGGTTGTGTGAACCCAAAGAGTCTGCAGACCACATGTTGAAAATTATTGATCTGCATTATTTATATCTGAATTGTTCGCTGCTGAAATGTTCCTCCTTTTGAGATGACTCAGTAACACCATGCAACAGTTTTCAGGAAGGAACTGAAAAAAGAAAATGTAACCCTTAAGGGGAGTTTTAGATCAATAAAATGTTTTCACAATTCAGGAATGAGACTTGCTTCTTACCAATAATGATACAATCCCCAAAAATTATGAATGGTTGTCCATTTCATATGTGGGACACTACAATAGTTCACTGCCACGAGGACTCACTGCAGCTGGACGAATCAGTTAAGTGCATATTTAGAAGGGTGTGGTATTCAGTTTGCTTGGTGGCTGCCAGTCGCAGGGTTCCTTGTGCACTAAACTGTTTTGAATGTATTTAGATTCTATCTTCCTGTCTGTTAAAATGCTCATCCCAGACATTGGTCACACAGACTTCTACCCTGGCTCTTCACTGAATTCTAGCATAATAAATTAAGTGCAGGTATCGGGTTCTGGGGATAAGAACCATTCCTTCATTATGCCCAACACCAGACGAACGTCAAACCCAGCATCATGCAGCTATTTGTTCTACAGGGGAGCTTTTAAAATGTTTTTTTGTTTATCAGGACTTGTATTAGGCAACTGGCTGACTTAATGTTTTAGAAGATATGAGTTGTGGTAGGAGTGGTAATATTTAAAGTATGAGATACTCTTCATCATGGTGAGGATTTCAAACTGAAGGTGCATTGGTTAAAGGCAGATCTGGAGCCCGGTGCAATCACGTGCTGCTGGAGAGGTATTTGCACCTCCCAGGGTGAGTTGGCTTCACTGGTGAGCAGTTATATAGACCAGGAGTCTTTGGGGATTTCATCGTTATTTCAGTAGTAAAATAAATAAAATATTTCTAAGCATTTAAATGTGAATACCAAATATTAGCATGTAAAATTAATGCTTGTTTTCCCACCTCCAATGTTGATGTGAGCAAGCAGCTAATTCTTTTGGTGTGTTTCTAAGATTACATTCGGTAACGTCAGAGACGCTATGTTTCATGTGGTAGTGAAGCTGTTGTTTTTCTCAAGAGTATGTTCTCAAGAGTATATCACTTCTTGAGCTATTCTTATGCTCTGTGCTTTCTGGGCTTCCTAGTGTGCTATGTTGTGACATGAAATTCTTTTAAATGTTGAGAAAACATGGTTTTTTTTGTTTTGGTTTGTTCTCTGATCTCTTTCCATGAGCTGATTTTTACTGGTTTCAGAAGGTGACAAAAATAAGTTCTGAGGCATAATGGCCCTTTATGGGGGAGGAAGGAATAAATAAAATGCTTCTCTTGCATATTTTAAAATATTATAAATACTAACAAAAGTTAATATCTAAAATGAAGTCATTTGTCCCAGAAAATACTAGGTGATTTGTTTTGTAAACTTTTGTAAGATGGCTTTTTAATTGCGTGCTTTCGTAAAGTGGCTTTTTAAAATATTGAACTTCCAGATTTTGTTAAGGTATCGTATAAGCTTTTCTGGGGGTCTTGTTGCATAAACTGCCTGTCTGCAGGCCACGCTCTCTAACAGAAGTGTCTATATAAGCAGTCGTTCTGAAGTGCTGATTCTGTTATTTGATTTGGGATTAAACAGTCTGTTGCAAGCCATCTGTTTCCCTATGCATGTGTCCTTGAGAGGTTAGATTTCCACAGATATTGCCCCATAACTTTAGCCAGTGTTTGAAAGATCAGAATTAGCTGAGACATATGCCACTGAAATTATCTGTCTTATCCTAGAGGACTGGCTGTTTTTGACATCAGTGCCCACATTGGAGAAAAGTTTACTCTCTCTCATCACTGCTGATTGAGAACCCTGCTGCTTTTGGCCAAATGCCATGAGACTCAGGAGCGCATCCTTTGAGGGCATTTGAATAGTTGATGCTCAGTGAGTGCATGAAAAGCTCCATCAGCTTTTTAAGCCACAGCTCTCCTCAAGAACTGATCCCTCCAACCAATGCTGTATTGCTCAAAACAAACTCAAACTGCTGCTACTGCCCAAGCAGCTTATCACTGTGACAATTAGGGTCAGAAAATGATACATTTTGCTGTAGGTCCAGGGTTCAGAGGCTTGTTGGAGACTTGAAGAAATCTTACACAATCTTACCTTGCTCTTATGCGCAACGTTGTTGTGTTGCTGTTTCTTGGTTGGTTGGTCGGTTTATGGTTTGTGGTGTTATTTCTGTGTGTGTGTGTGTTGAGTAACTGTGCATCAGCACGTCGGCACTGGATGCACGCGCAATGCACATATTGCTAAAGGACAAGTGCTGCACTAGTGACCCAGCCCTCTCAGTTTGGTTTGGGTGTTGAAAGGAGCTCAAGCTGGAGAGTGAATACTTGAAGGCACTGGGGAAAGCAGTGTGTGATAGTCTGCCTCTTGCTATCGTGTTTTCACAGGTGTAATTAATGTAGTTGCTTAAGCTTGGCTTCCTCAGGATATAACTGTCACAGGTCTACATCAGCCTTCTAGAAACTTTCTAGAAAACCACTCACAAAATGCCATTTCTGGATCATAAGTTTTCTTTGTTTCAGCTCAGGTCTGGAAGTAAGTTCAGGCTTTCCTCTGCTTTGGTATTCCACAGGCGTAATTATTTTAGGACTAGTTTTATACCATAGTCTGTAAATTTACGCTACACTCTGTGCTACAAACCGATTATCCATTAAACATGTCCTAGTTCGATGATGTTTTTCAGTCAACAGGCTAGACAATCTTGTACAGCATTACTTATTTTCACTTTTTTTCTGCTCTTGAATGTGTTTGTTGCTCAAGATCCTAGTTTCTGACAGTTCTGAAAGATGGGTTCACAATAGGATATTGCTGAACTGATAAATCCTATTGAACCTTATGTAATTTTTTGTGGGTATTTTTTGTTCTTTAATGTTGAAGACTGGTTTTGAAATGTTTTTGCTTTTACTTGACAATCTCACTACAGAACTACTGATGTTTTTATACTTCAGGGTGGAAATTTGCTAGCTTAGGCATTACACAGAGAGCAAATCTGCATTTGTACACACAAACCAGATGACTGGTCAAGTTAGCGTTTGCAAATTGCCCTGTTTATTCACACAAATGCAGTTTTTATGTGTGCAAAACTGATGCGCTAGCAAATTTTGTGGGTAGTATTAATGGAAGCTTGCTGTAAGTGTATCCCTTAAAATTTGGTTTTTGATTAAAAATACTTACTAGGCAATCGTTCTGATAGAGTTTCCCAATTTACATTTCCAGGTGAAAAGGAGGCTTTAAAACCTTTAAAAGCAGCCATGGAAACAGAGGCTGCACAGAGCTAGGCGGTGACATAGGGCATCACATCTAAGAGGCACATTTAAGGGGGAGCTTGTCAAGAGCAGAAAATGATGCTCGCTCTCTCATACTGTAGAAATAGTGCTGGACTGCTGATGTGATCCATTACTAGAAATATTAGGATACAAGAAAAATGAGGAATTTTGATTAAAAAAAATAT
The DNA here is from genome assembly GCF_000703405.1 of Apaloderma vittatum. NCBI lineage: Eukaryota > Metazoa > Chordata > Aves > Trogoniformes > Trogonidae > Apaloderma > Apaloderma vittatum. The sequence continues at coordinate 119,766 of NW_009718610.1, forward strand.
AATCTACCTGTTTTGCCTTCTCTCTTCTTCCTTTTAGGAAGGGTTTTAGGAACAATTGTGCAACTCCTGTAAGCATCACCAAACAATCAGTGAAAGAGTATTTTAGGTGTTATTTAAAATGTTTCTCTGGATTTCAGTAATGCACAACACATCACACAAAATAAAGAGATTGCCTTTTTAAAGATGTAGTCCTAGGCCTTTAATAATCCCTGCACGTTGAATACCTGGGTGTTCATATGCCTGTCTACGGGTGTTTAATGCAATTCAGTCAGACCGACTGAAAATTTTTAGTCGTTGACTTTCCTAAGATGTTTGGTTTTGTTTATGTCTAGTAAGGCTTTATTTAAAAAAATCTAGAGTTTCTGAATATATCTGCATTTGCTATCCATACATATTGCTAATCCTTTACGGTATTCTATGTTAGCTGCATTATGAAGAATAGAGATGGGTACAAACTTCTCTTTTTTGAGGTACACACAATTTTTCTGCTTCTACAGAAGTTCAGTGCAAGTACCGCTTCTGAGCTGCACGTAGTCCTAGTTTGGCTTGTTTTACAAGAAAGCTTTCTATTAGTGGTCCAGTTTTTCTCTTGGGGCCTTTAGGATCTTGAATGCAGTGCAATGCTATTCCCTTCATACATAACTAGATCAGTGTTTTAATGTAAATAATTTGCAGTTATTTTGTTAATAAATATCCCTGATAGTGCTTTACAAGACCCAGCTAAATTATGTAATATACATTCTTAAAGACATAGTGAAATTTAATTTTGGGAAGGAGGTTCTTATGTTTTTCCTAAAAATTCCAGATTTAAGCCGAAGATGTAAACAAAAGAGACTGTTCTCCCTCTTCAAGATTTCCATGACACAATACAGAAAAAAAGGGCTTGTTCTAAACCTGTTTCCTACTGCATTCTGCCTGTAAGAACATGAGTGAACCTCAGGTAACAGTGACAGCTTTATTCTTCTTTCCTGAAAGCACGTTCCCAATCAAATGCCACATTTTTTTATATTCTGCATCCTTGAAGTATTACGCTCAAAGGATTTGGATGTTCACCTTGTAAGGAAAACAGTTTGGCAATTCAAAGAAACAGGAGAGGACTTGGCATAGTCGGGAGATCTTGTGGCTTACTTTGTGTTGTTGCTGATGGGGAACATCAAAAGCCTCCGTTTCCTAATATATTAGTGTGTGGAAACCTTTATTTAGAGAAGCCTGATTAATCTAGGGGTAAGGATACATTTCCAAGCAAAATCAGCACTTTTAAGAAGAAACTTACAATGTTAAAAAAAAAAAAATCCTTTAAAGAAATCATTTCATCTCTGCTGTGCTCCAGCAGAAAAATGATTCTACTCATCTTGTCTATCCTCACAATTCTTTTCCTGTCATCGTGGATTTAGTGGAATAAACTGTTTCACCTCTCATGCCTTAGAGCTCATTCTAACTTAGTTGAACTTGATTTCTAAGATTTCAGCACATTCAGGATGGAATGTTCTCTTACTGATACCTTTTTTTGCCTCTTCTTAGGTTTTTTTTCTAAAGCAATTTTTTCTAATTTGTGGAAGTAAGAAAGATGAAAAAGAGATCATGTTCAGTTAAATAATAGACAGACATAGATTCTATAGGGGAAAATTATGTCTGTGCAGCCAGTCTGCATGAAGTTTGTTCTGTGCTTATGCTTGACTTTGTAGACCAAAATGGGAGAGAAAGCTTTTACCAGACCTTTGTGCAGGGCTTAATATCCTCCTTAAAGACTGTTCAGATTGGTAGTGGATGTTGTCCTTTAAAATTTATGTGTGTATTAAGTAATCTTAAAACCATGATGTACCAATACCAAACTGCCAATCAACTTTAAGTAAGAGAATAGAAACTCAGTTCAGAGTAATTTTTCCTTGAGTTTCTTTGGGACACTGGATATACTAGGAATTAAAATAATACCCTACATAGATTTTTTGCTCTCTTTTTTTTTTCTATCTTGTTCCAGTACAGTTTATACATGGGTAGGAATATTTTTATCAGTGCTAAGTTTGCTGCTAGCATCCATTTACAATAATGTAGAGCATTTACTTTCTCTCCATTTTCTGGAGATATTTTCATCAATAATTTTCAAGCTTAGTCTTAATATCTTTTGTGTGTATTCATCTCTGTATTTGATTTATTGAGTGACTGGAGAGAAATGTGACTCACCATTCTATCCTTTTGCACCTCGTTTCAGTCAGCAAGGAGAGTAGAAATGATATTTCTGATTTCCTCTCTTTATTCTTCAAGATGTCATTGCGTTCTTCCACTCATGAAGCAATCACAAAGAATATAAGTGACTACCTGCAAAATTAAACACATCAGACTGTGTTGAACAAATTCTTCTATGGCACAAAGAAGTATCAAAGAGATTTTCTCAAAAAATATTAGCTACCTTGAAACATTATTGAAATGTTTTGAGGGAGAGAGTGGGGTGTTTAGTGCCAACAAACAATTGTTGCTACTGTTCCCACAGTTTTAACAACCAGTCAGAAACATTTGCCTTACTTTTGTTATATGCTCCCTTATAATGACGTTTATGGCTTAGGACTATTTCTCCCACTCTTGCTCATCTTTTCTAAAGGTGGCTACATCAGACACACATTTGTCAGTGTTTTTTTATCTTTTGTTGGGGGATGTTTTAGTTTCAGCAGTCTTCGTGGCCCCATGCCTTTTGGCACGAAGCATAAGCACGACTGGATGACCCAGTGTTTTAACTGTCAGTCGCTGTGAACTGCTCTATGAAGCAGGCTTATCAGCTCATAAACTGAAAGCAATCCTATTTACTGCCATTTCTGGATTCATAGATTGCTTGCAGCTTGTTACTGTTCTAGCAACACTTAAGGCCAGACACCTACAGTACTATAGGTTTTTCTTGATGTTTCTTGAGTAGGGTTAGTCTTGTATGAATGCTTGTAGTGTTTCATCCGATATAATGGGATTAGACCCGAGGGTGACTATAGCAGAGCTCCTGACAGGTATCTGAAATATATCGTGCATGAACAGGTCCAATATACTATTTTTTGTTACTTCTGGATTAGTAGATTTACAAGCATTATTGTTGCTCCTGCTGTGGCAAATTTTGAAGGAAATCCTCTCTTTTGTTGTGAAAATAAAATAATTATTATGGTGGGTTTTAAAAAAAATTTTATTCTTTCAGTTGTCTGCTTTACTTATAGGTTGCTGTCTCTGTCAGCATTTTTATTCTGTTTGTGCTTTGCAGTTTGCTGAAGGTAGATGTACACTCTGAAAATAAACTTGAATCTGTTAAAGTGGCTAACATACAGTGATGTCTCTGTTTTGTAAATTGAGTTCAGGCATAGGCTATCTATCTGTTTGGCAGCAGTGGAGGTGCCTTTTTGCTTGAATTTTACTGTTTAAGCTTTTAGAGTTGCTTTCGAAGGTGGAAGAGGGGTCAGGGTAGCATCAGATTCACACATTACTGTCTTTACTGAATTTATATGAATGACCTCCTTTGAAGATTGAAGAATGTGGCACAAGTATGCATAAAGCTTCTCAGACTTTGAAGAGTGTGATCTTTTGTCTTTTGTGCATGATCTTCTAGTTGGCTATTGATATGTTTTGCTATTCAAGGGTGATGAATTTAGATACATTTGGTTAAAAGAAGAAATTAAAATTCAATCACCTCCACTTAGTGTCAGTGCACCTCTCTTGAAGACTAGTGAGTCTAATGTTTCTAAAATTACAGTGAGCTTAACTTGGTAGTTTTGTTTTACTGTGCTTTGGCCATGTCACCTAACGCTGGAACTGGGCCAACCTACACTGATTAATGTCTCTTTCTAATCTGTCTAGATTGTGTCCTTCAGTAGGGAGTGTGGATGCTCGTTCAGAAAAGCTTATCCAACAAGGGTCAGTATAATTAATACATATTTTCTGCTTTTCTCTAAGAATTGTAACAAATAAAGGACAAACAGCTTACTCATGAAATGGCTGGCACTAAGGGGCACTTAATGCAAAAACCAGTTTATCCCATTCTCTTTCTCATTCTGTGTACCATGGCTAAAGCTATACAGTATTGATCTTATTTAGTTATTATAAATACTAACTAGGTCTGTTTTTTGTTGGATCTCTTTTTTGTATGTCTGGGTGGTTTTTTTTGTTATTTTGTTTTGTTTTGTTTTTTTTTTGTTTTTAAAATGGTTCACGTATTTATTGGTCTTTTTATCTCAGCGCATTTGACCACGGTGCTAATATGGTCTCCAAGCGTTTGGTGATTTCTTTCAATTTGCAATCTATGCAAATCTATGCAAATTTGAATTAAAAATTCACATATAAAACTATTACTAAAAGGTGCAGACTGTACATAAACCCCACTTTCTCATCCTCTGCCATGACAGTTTATAATAATGGAACACTTGTGATATTTTGTTTTTCTATCAAAAATGAAATACGTTACTCCCCAGGCAGGCCAAATTTTGAGAAGTAGAAGTGATTAATGAATTCTCTCTCAAATAGAAATCTGGATGGAAATGGAGGGCTCTTGTTGACTCAAATATGAAATGAACCAAAATTTTCCGTTTAGCTGTGTGAGAAAAACTCTGAATGTGTAAATCCTGTTAACAGTAGCACGAGTGGTGTCATTTTAAAGCTACGCAAATAGCTGCTTTTGTGCTTTATTGCTGATACTGTTGTAACTGGAAAAAAATATATTTTGTGCTGTTCTCGGCGTTGGGGTAAAATATGAAAGACCTATGCTTGAGGAGAATTGACCAAAGAGACTTCTCGGGGGTGGGGCGGTATTTTATATCTCTTCATTCCTCCTTTTCTGGCTCCCACTGTCCTTGGTTGGCTTCTCCATTCAGCTGGGGAGCTCTCAGATGGAATTACTTCCTTGGCTGTAGTGCCCTCCCAACCAGCAGCTGCCCAGCCTGAATCAGTTTTGCTTATATCATGGGGGAAAGAATCTTTGCATCAGGCCTGTAAATTATTTTATTCTTTTTCCTCCAGTGAAACCGTAGATAATTCTGGCCATTTTTTTTAATTAAAAAAAAAAACGAAAACAAGAAAAAAATAGAATATTTAGCAAAGATATCAGAAAAAAAGGTACATTTCTTTTGTTATTTTGTAAATTTCAGGGTTCTTAAGAAATACTTGTTCAGTTTTTTTGCCTATAAGCAAACATGAACATGACGAGGCAGCTCAGATGCACAGCTGGCAGCTTGCAAAACGTACACAATATGGGCAGTAAGATAAGGTGCAGGCTCATTAACTTAAGAAACTAATATTAGATGCCTGGAATTTAAGTATAAAAGCACAGCAATCACTTTATTTGAAAATATGAAATATACACAAACATGCATATATGATATACAATTTATTTATGCCTATCTATATGCATATGTATGAATATGAAAATATATTGAGCGCTGCATTTTTATAAGCTCTTGCTATGCCTATATTGAAAATTGGTATTTGATGTTTTCCCTACTTGCATTTTTTTTGTTGTTTTTATGTTAAAATTAAATCTTTTTGTCTTGAAGGATAAAAATAGGAATTTTTTCCTTGGTGTGGTTCCAATAGGAGATAACTTGATGCTTATAACAGCTTGCCAGTCTGAGAACTGTTAAAATAAGGCTGAAAGAAAGAAAAGCTCCATTTACTGTGGAAACCCCTAGTGGGATGAAAACTGTAGTTCGTTTCTTTGGATAACAAAAGACACTTCCAAGTCCTCCTCACTAGCAACTTTTCTTTTCTTTTCTTTTTTTTTTTTTTGACACAAAAGGCAGAATGAGGGGGCAAGCAATAGCCTTAATTATAACGTCCCTTTCCTGAGAATTTTATCCTATTTTGCTTGCTCTGGCTTAGCGGGACATCCTGCTCTATTTTACTTGAGTAATAAGAAATATGATTAGGGAGCATGAGTAAAGGGTTAATTTTCCCCCTTTGGATGCTGTGTGCAATACGCAATGCAACTTCGACCTTCTCGTTGTTCCATAATGTCATTGGCTGGTTGCTCCTGCGTGCTTTCACAGCCTCAGCAACTTGTGCTGTGGCAAGGAGAGGTGACCAGCCAAAACGTGGAATAAAATAAAATAAATAACTGTGGGTTATTCTAGGCCTCAAAATTGACATATTGCTCTTGTACAAAGACAAGAGAAGGATGTGTCATTCACTTGGATTTACAAGTTTGTGGTGGGAGGAATAAAGTTAAAGGAGTTTACTGGTTTAAGAGTAAAGCTTGTTTTACAGAAATATGAATACTTTAGATATATGTGTATGTATTTTTACCATTGTTGAAGACGTGTATTTTGTCATTGTTTTTAATATGATGTTAAAATGAAGTTAACATCTTGAATCTGCTGAAATAATTGTCGTATTTCCTGGAGGGGTAAAAAAAAAAAGGTCTATTTTGTCTCCTTTAACAATCTTTATATCATTAAGTTCTTCAACATTCTTGCTGCTACAGCTCCTTTTTTTGTTCTCTTTTAATGTTGGTGTCATTGTCATGAAGGGGTAGGATAAAACATACACTAAGATCAAGGTTAGGGGGTGGAGAATTGTGTTCTGACACCTCTGTTCTGAGGCCTGAGTAATGATCAGGAAGGGTTTTTTCTTAATGTTTTAAAAAAGGGCATTATGTGCCAGGGGTGGGTGAGTGGGAAGCCCAAAATGGGAAAGTGGAAGCAGAAGCATCCCTTCAATTTCACTTTAATAACATGAGTTTGTACACATATAGATTTGCCATCAGGTACATATGCACAAATGATGCCTTATCTTTAATGGCAGAATCTGCGAACGCAGAATTGCTGTAAAGTAATCTTTGTGGGGAGGAAGTTAGAAGAAAATGGTTGGTGATTAAGGAAAACCTTATAGGAAGAGGGTATGTTTCTCCCAGTTTGATACTGAAGGACTATTTTTACTTCTGAAATGTGAGTTTTAGAGTCATCTACCTGCTCTATGTAAAGTTTGTTCAACAATGCTACTCAGAGGAATGCTATCCTGAGCTGCGTATCAGTGACTGAACAGGAATCTCTAGCAGCGGAGATATGAGATTAAACCCCAAATTCTGCAGTTACTGGCTGCATCAAAGGCAAACAACATGCACTACAAAGAAACGAAGCCGTCATAGCACCTAGAGTGCCAGGACAAGTCAGTAACCTGTTCTTCGGTGGAGTAGCGCTTACACGCTACAGTCCTAGGAATAACAGTGTCCTTTTTCTTTACAAAGCTTACATAGGTGATTGATCACAGTAGGATGCTTGTTGTAAACACACTAGCATAGTATCAACTATAGGAAAAAAAAAGGTAATCAATTGGATTCAACTTTCAGCTGGAGCAAAGTAAAGGAGAGGATCAATACATGTTTCACTGGTTGTCTCATCACAGTTTTCTGCTTCCAAAACCAAATTATTTTGTGCTGGCATGAAGATATTACAATGATTTAACAATATATTTTGGGTACTTGTACTTGTTTGTACCTGTCTGAAACTCTTCTGTGGTTTATCTGTCATCTCTGAGAATTCTATAAGATCTTCTTTTGGAAGATTTCAGGTATTGTTTTGCCTGGATGGTATAAAAAATGGTTGTATCTTTAGGGAAGGTTAAGTTTAATATGCCTTATACTTCGCAGCGTCTGCGTTTCCAGTATTGTTCTCAGAAAATGTTCCCTATCCATGTCTAAAAAGTTTTATCAGCACCAAGCTACTTATTGCATCGCATAGCGATTCCAAATATATGGACATCTGAGCTATTTCTGAAGCAATGAGATGAAAAGAAACACAACTGTCAGCTAATCCCCTCCCTTTGTCAATGTAAATTTCTGCAGTTGGCTTGATTCAGATTTAAATGTATGAAAATAGAAATCTTCAGTCATTCTCTGAAAAGTGTACCTACAAATTATTTTTTTTTTTGGAAACAAATTGTTTCATATGAAATGTAGTTTCGTATGAACCCTCCTAATAGCAAGTTGGTAATCACATCTTGTGTGAAAAGTGTTCTGGTTTTCAGTTTCTTGAAACACTTCTTAGTATAACTGCAAAATTTTATCTAGTTAGGGCTCCACCTTAACATCCTTCCAAAAATCAGTTATTTCATAAGCAATATCTAGAAATGCTTTACTGCTGACTCTAAGACCTGATAAAAAGCAGCAGCTTTGGAGATAGAGTATGGGTGTTCTGTCTGGTAGTTTTTAATATCTCAGATTGTGAGCTTTATTCTGTTTTCACAAGTCAAAGTTGTGGCAGAATTATGGTTAATGCTGTTTATTTTGGTGCTAATAGTAATTTAAAACAAATGTATTTTAGGCTGGCAGGTGTGCTTGGCACATATGAGAAAGAGAGAAGATGTGGTTCTCTTAAGCTAATACTTGTTACGCATGCAGTCAAAATTCAGTTCAGAATAAAAGATATCTATTTTCAGTTGAGAAAGCAGTGGTGAGTTTAATAAGTTAATTAGAGTTATGGTGACTCTGCTTTCATGTTTGATGTGAAATTAGACAATAAGACATTCAAGAGTAGTGACAACAATCTCGCCATTAGGAAATTTTTTTGTTGAAGGAACTTATCTGAAAAATTCCGACATGCAACCTTTTCAGCTGGTTAGTGGTAGCTCCTGTATGGTGGCCTCTATCATGTAGAATTATAATACTCCACAATATCATCCAGGAAAGCTGCTCCACAATCTTAAAACTTTTTGACAATTTCAGAAGACAGTCATTAGTGTACTTTGGTATACAGGCTACAGGGCAGCTTTCTTTCATGGAATAATCTGGGTCATTTACCTCAGTCACACTAACCCAGTGAGTTAAACATGAGTCTGAAATTATTGTGCATTTGTACCTGGTGTAACAGATGTCTGTATCGTGTCCATATTTGTTTCATTTGAGAGAGTTTGAACCTCGCGTCCCCAGGAAAAAGAAAATGTGTTAGAAATATTTAACCTTGGGTTTTATGCACTTATTATCCATTTGATTTGTGGGCTTTCATTTGAGAGAGTTTGAACCTTGCGTCTCCAGGAAAAAAAAAAAATGTTAGAAATATTTATGCACTTATTATCCATTTGATTTGTGGGGGTGTACTTTTGAATGCCAAGATTAATTAGTCACAACTTATACACGTTCTCCTAGTATCTATAGATGCTGGTCTTTGACACGTGAGCTTCAAGGAACATGCAATATTTTTGGTTATTAGCTTTAGCCAGTTGTTGTTAAGAGATGCCAAGGATGTACAGTTGTATGCTAAAATTTTAAAACCAGCTAAGCCGTGAACAAGTAGTTCATTTATGAGAAGTGCATCTACAGATGTGTTTGTGCAAGAATACACCTGGAATTTTTGCCTGTGGAACATGAATGATTTTTTTTGTCTGCTTTTATGCTGCTTATCAATCAGCAGTAATAGGTTTTTATCTGAAAATTCGGAGAATTAATATACAATGGGAAAAAGTGTAGGACTGGAATTTGTGCCTATGGAACATGAATGTTTTTTTTGTCTGCTTTTATGCTGCTTATCAATCAGCAGTAATAGGTTTTTATCTGAAAATTCGGAGAATTAATATACAATGGGAAAAAGTGTAGGAAACCTGAGGTCTGAATAATGCAATATATGTGGAATAGATGGCGAAAATTCTGGCAAAGTCTGTTAATTCCAGGAACACACAGGCATTAAGCATCATCCATTCAGTGGTGGGTCTTTACTGGAGAAGCAAATATCAGAAACCATTGTAAGTTCCTGAAAGATGATACGAACACCCTCCAAGCATGCACACAAAATAGGCACTGAATTATGTGTTCTGGTTAATAAAGTACATTTTTTAATACTAAATAAATATCACTGTGCTTGAGGCACATATACTTCTACATGAGGTTCCTTTTCTGTCGTCTGATCATGGATTCTCCTAGAATCCAATGTATCAGAATTGTAGAGAATGTTATTGCAATTATGGATACAAATACTTATGATGGAATTTTATTTTTTTTGGTCCATTCTGCAGGTGTGTTCTCTGTGACTATTTTGATTCTTTCCTCTTACTTATCACTACATAAACTGAAAAGTTTTAAGCTGGTAATTGTTAAAGTTCACAAACACAATATTTTTATTCTTGGCAAGGAAGGGGGGGGGAAACTGAAGGATTTTTCATGTCTCTCAGATCTATTGGCCTATTCTCCAAATGACAGGTTCCTGACTGATCAACTATACCACCTGCTACTAAAGCTCAGTAATATTAGTCTGTGCAATGGTTTCATTCTCATCTCACACCTCAGAGATCTTGAGCTCAACCCCAGGCATCCCCTGTGTGTTTAAATCAGCTTAACGGCTCATATAGTGTGCTGATTTCCTTGTAGGCCTCTGTTTTCTCAAAAAGTGATCACCTTTTGCCAATGCCCTCAGGATTAAACAGGGCAGTCGAGTTTTCCTTTTCTGCATTGGCTATACCTTTGTAGTCAATAAAAGACTAACTAGAAAAGAATCAGCTGATGAGAGAATCAATCTTCTGGAAGCCTCCCCACAGTTTTCTCATCATTTTTGTGCTGTCTGTCATCTCAGATTGTAAAATGGAAACCAAAACTCAGTATGTGGGAAGACTTTTAGTGCTCCTTGTTAACAAAAACAGTAAGACCAGGGGTTTTGATCTTATGAGTGTATAGGTAAACAGTAAGCTGTAAGTGTGCACTCTTGAAGTAGCTTTTCCATGTTTCTAATGGAGGTCTGCAAAAAAATTATCAAAGAAGTATCACAAAGGTCTCATAACATACTGTAGTGTAGATACCCATTCTGAGTAGGTCAGGTTAAATCTGAAGTTCTTTATAGCAGTACGGGGGTATCTTACAGAACAGCTGTACCATTTACTATGGTATAAAAGCTGTATAAATAAAAAAGGACTGTAAAGTGTAAGTGAAGTTTTGGTGGTTTTTTTTTCCCCTGTAGCAACTTGCTAACTTAAAACAGTGGTCTGTCTTGATAACTAGTATTACACAACAAATTTTATGGTTTTTTTTAATAATAGCTGACTTCAAGAGAGTTTATAATGACAGATGGACCAAGTTAAAAAAGAATTGAAGGTTCATCATAATCATTCTTTGCAGTTCTACATTTTTCATTCAAATGTATTGCAGTAATTTACAAATATTAATTCAGTGTTATAATCACCCACCCACGAAGCAGGTCAGCATCCTAGTTTTACAGAAGTTCAAAGCAGGGTACCAAGAGGTTAAGAGCTGTGAGGAATTAAGGGGTCTGTTGGTATGCACCATAAGGCTCATGCTGGGGACTCTATTTTTTTCCACATCATACTTTATACTTCATTTGAAATCTTATTTCTTTCCCTGAACTCAAAATCCAGGGACAAGTAACACAGTGTGCGGTGGGTCTATGTTAGCTGGCAGTCATGCAGAAGCACTGATAAGCAGAAGTATTTAACTGGCATCACATAAAGTAGCACAGGTGACTGCATCATCATCTTCAGTAGGAAGTGTCCTCTTTGTCTGCAGGTACTCTGGGATTTGACATGATGTTCTCTTTCAAGTTTTGTCCATTCTGCAAAAAATGTGGCAAGTATCACTTTCTTATGATGAAGGGCTAAGGCAGATCTTGGTCACTCTCATTTGCCTGGCAATTGGATAGTGTATCTGATGTTCATGAAAATGTTTATATATAGTATCTGTGGTTTGTTGTTTTATTGGCCATTCAAAAAATAGTATACAGATCTGTCCAATAAAGATGATGAATTGCAAGAATTAAGACGCACTCCTCTTGCAGCCTTATCTTCTAAATCAGTTAAAAGTTAGGAAACTACTAAGAACAGTAGTATCAATTACAGTTTGTTGGCAGGCCTGTGTGTTGCTTTGCTTTCATATTAAAAATATAAAGGTGAAGAAATTGGGCTGTTCCTTGGGAGAGGGTGATGTGACTTGTAATTGTGGCTTCAAGGGGAGTCCATTTGACAGCCTTGACCCAGCACTTGAGAAATCCAGAAACACAGTAAAGAGATACTTGTCTGTGCTTCCTCTTTTAAAAGAGATTTGGACTATGAAATATTTAACAGTTATTGGCTCACTTAAAAGCCTGGGAGACATCATTCCAGAGCAGATGAGCCTTCCCATTAAGAATGTCTGGAAGCTTTCAAACTAAATCTCATTTACTTCAAAGCTATAGAAATATTGATGAGTTAGGTCTCAGCAATGTGTTCTGCAAATATAGAGGCATCCCTTTGCTTGGGGCATGGTGCCACCAAGATGAACAGAACTGTGATGGCTTTTCATAGCAGTCATGGTTTGCTTCATTCCTTAGCAACTCCAGATAGTCACTGATCGTGCAGAGCTGAATTCATTTCTATTTCAGAGAACTTGGCTAGAAGAATATTTGTTCTGGAGGACGTGTCTGTTGAAGGACATCCATCTCCTAAGCAATCATTTCAGTGCTCTTTTAAGGGAGTATTATTTTTTTTTTTACACCAGTTTACTACTGTCATGATTATTTTTAAAGACAGAAGAAACAAGAATTGTAACAATTGCATGGGTTTCGGGGGCTAACCAGCAAGAGTCTGGACTGCTCTGAATGTTGGTCTTGGTTTATAATATAACTGCCAGATTGGTAATTCCTACTCTAGTAACACGAGCTATCAAACCCCATGACACCTGGCAGATATGTACAATACAAGTTTTAATTATAAAAGTCCTTTATCTTTTAAATCTTAAAGTATGCTGTCATTCAGCATTAGTAGAAATTTGCTTTACAGTCATCTCAATGTGCCATCTGCCAGGTGGCTGCTCTCTTTTCTTACCCTGCTGAATCAAAGTTTCTCAAAGGATTGTTACAAATTTAACTCTGGTCAAAGATTCTCTCTCTTCATGGCCACTTCAGGTTCATGGCACTACAATTATGTTCTGGAATGCTGCCTAGATCATCTCATTTTGAAGTCAATCTGTTTATCTGAGGTTTCCATGATTTTTGTACACACTATGCTGGGAACCTTTTTGCTGAATTAGTTTTAAAATCATCTACGTGCTGAATCTACAACTTCCCATGCTCTGGGACAAAATATAATAATATGTGCTAAATATACCCCCTGCAAAGTTGTTTAGCTTGTATTAACTATTTGTATTAACTATGTCTTGACACAGCCAAATATTCTGTTTTGAAGAGGCACTTCAAAACGTATCAGAAGATACGATATGATTTATCTCATTGTGTAACCTGTCAACTGGTATACTACCCTAATCATCAAATCTTACTTTATTAGTGTGCAAGCAGCATGTTCATGGATCGAGGAGCAAAATCAGAATCTGTAAAGGAGTGCCATGCAATTACTTACCAATATTTTTACTGGAAATATTTTCATTCAGAATTAGCTACTGATATTTTTCTTATGGCTTAGCAAGCAAATGAACTTTAAGATTTAAATTTTTGGAATACCAGTGCATGGATGCATCTCCTAATACTGCAAATACGGTTTGGCAATCTGCCACTGATTTCCTTTGGAAATAGCTCTTGGCCTCGTAGACATTGTATGTTTAAATCAAGTCTGACAAAAGTTGGGAGTAGCCTCTATTTCTTTTTGAGCAGGTGAGTACCCACCAAGGTGCAATGAGTTTGTGTTTTGGCCATTATTCTATAATGTTTTGTAGGATAGATAATTGTCATGAAGCATAGTGAAAACATAAAATATTTGATTCACTGAAATAATTGAAAATTTGGGCTCTCTACATGGTAGATAAAAAGGTCAGACTTTCCTTAGAGCTGCAGTTATGTCGATTGGACCAGAATACCACAAAAAATTTCGTCTTCATGGTTTTGTTTCATCTGTTGAATTTGTTACTTTCTTCCTCATTTGTAAAATAAAGCACCAGAAACCTGAGCTTCAAAGAATAACAGTGGGAGATGCAAACTGCCCAGGTCCACAGTCAGTCCAGCTCACCCTTTTCAGGGCAGTACCAAAATTTAGAATCTACTCACCACTTTTTTTGTCTGTTTGATAATGATTATACTGTATGTCTCTGAATTCTGCATAAAGATCCTGACAACGGTTAATGTCAGAATTTCTTGTCACAGCTCTTACCTTCTGTAAATTGCTTAGTCTTATACAACTTGTTAAACATGGATTTCTCTCTGTTGTGCTACACGAAATAGAATTGTTCAGGGCAGAACTTAAGATGAAAAATATTCTCAAATCAAAACCCCTTCCAGATCTGCTTTTGGTTGTCCCAATGTAATTTTCCTGCAGCAAATGCATTTCTTGGATAACTTACTAAGAATATGCTGTCTTCTTAGTGCTAATCCAACCTTGTGTGCCATGGCATCAAAGCCCCCTACAATTCACTCCTTGGAATGCTCAGAAGCTAACATCCAATTAAACCTAGAAAAACTCTTCCATCTCCTGAGCACGTACATTGTAGAGGACCTAATTTAAAACAGGCTGGAGTATAGGTTTATATTGTGAGGCATCTTTTCTGCATGCAAAGCAGTCTTGATAAAAAGAGATACCTGCCTAAGCACACAAAATCTCTAGGTATAGCTCAATTAATTGAAGCTAGGAGAATTGTTCTTTGGCTCCCCTTGAGTCACATATCATGGCTTTTACTAGCAGGCATTTGCTACAATGGCTATCGTTTCGGTAGGCTCACCAGAGAATAGTAGTCCAGGTGTGTTCGTTGCAGTCTGGTGTCCGTTGGCACAAAGGCACAGGATTAAGAGTGCAACAAACAAGTCATTCCTACACTGTAGGGAAATGAATAATGTGAAGAAACAACTGAATGGGTACGGATTAGCATTTACTCTGTGTAACAGTCAGTCCAGATTGCAGAAATAATGGTGTACCTGTCAATCACTGGCTTAGCTAAAACGTTGCGTGCATCAACATCTGCCGGCGTTGTCATGTGGAACCTTTCAGAACATTATGTAAGGAATAGAAATCATTGCTCAAAGTGTCTTTATTTTTCCCTTGTTTGAATATTTCTCACATATAGTAAATACAAAAAGATAAACTGAATGAGTGGAATGCGGAAAAAAATGGGGGAAACAGCATATAAAAGACAGGCTAGAGAATACACAGCAGAAAGTGAATGAGGGATTACAAATGTGTTAAAACTATGTTGTGTAGAGTTGAACTATATTGAACTGCTTCTGTGTGTAAGGCAGACATAGTTTAAGTTAATGTCGGGATTGCCTCACTGCAGCCTGTGGAAAGAGAAATCTATTTTTTGTGGTATGTAAGGAATGTGGGTGTTTTGCAGGCACCGAAGGGCAGGAGATGATGTGCAACCGCTCT
>NW_009718610.1:135030-171253 GCF_000703405.1 Apaloderma vittatum
TTAGCGGATACGTAAACTGACCTGTTAGCAGGTTGAGCTCGTGTGTGCTGAAGGGCATGAACACCTCTCAGAGCACCTTCATCTACTCTCTAGTAAAAAACTGTTGGACATTTTCATGTGAGAGGGAGTGGCAATCAAGAAAGAGTATTCTTCATCAAAACTTGTATTTAAAATTTGTTCAGAAATGACATTTTGCTGAAGTTGAACAGATTTGTGACAAAGTTTGAATTTCTCATTCTTGTTTATGTGGGGTGAAAATGTTTTATTTTGTGAAGAATTTCAGTTTAGGTTAAAAATTATGTATGGTTTAAAAAGACAAACTACTTATAGCAGAAAAGGAAAACTGAGCTAGATATTTTAGATTAATAAAACAAAGAACACCTCAAATAGGTAAATTTGATCTGTTTCATTGCTTTTCATTAAAAGTGTGTTTTTAATTTCTGATTTCCATATCAGAAACAGTCTGATATGGAAAAAAAAAAGTTTTGAAAGTTCTGTCTGGGTAAGAAAACAGTTTCCTATCAACTTCTTCCTGTTATAACATGTTCTATTTTGGATGTGGTTGCTTTCTGGTTTTATGTCACCATTTCTACTGAAAGTGGAGAGACAGACTGTTGCTTCCCCTTTCTTTTCAGGTTTAATACCAAGCATTAATTAAAATATGGTTAACCTTTAAAACAAACTTATGTGTCAAGTTTCAGAGCTAGAAAAAGCTGCTAAATGCAAAAACAAATTTTGTTTTCCAGTTGTTTTTGAAAAGTATATCTGTCAACAAAAGATGCGATAATTTGCATGTGGCAGTCATGCCTAAGGAGCTACTAAACTACAAACATTAGCAATGGCAGGGATATATATATATATATAAAAGAAAGTCCTTATAATCACATTCAGAGTTTTGAATTTCCAATCCGTGTTCCTCAACGCTTGCCCACGTAATGACCATATGGGTCACTAACAGAGGGAAAGATTCGCTACAAGTCAGGATAGTGGTCACAGGTGTGAGAAGTCTGCTCCCCACATCTCTTTCCCAGTTCTTTGTTGCACCCTTTTCTTTCTCTTTTTGCTTTCAAGATGGAAAAAATAACAGGGAGATAAAGACTGAGAAATAATGTTTGCACCTCTTAATAAGTTTTTTAAAAAATATTTCTTGTTTATTTACTCTTGCTTAGTTGTTTAATAGTCTTTTTTATTTACTCCTGGGATTTTGTGTCATCTCTCTTTTCTCACTGTTCTTCAGATTTTTCTAATCATTAGGCTAGGTATTTTGTGTGGTTTTATACTTTTATTTACTTAGCTGCCTGGAATGAGAATAGTGTTGCTGGTTTTGTCTCTTTTTTTTCAACTCCTACACATTTTCTTCTGACACAAATGTGAGTAAGGCGAGGCTTGTGAGCTATCCCCATTGCTTTTAGCTCTCCTTTCTTGATCTTTTCTCAAAATCCCTTTTGCTTGGCCTAAATTCCTTCTCTTGCCAGCTCTGCATTCTCTTGTTTCTCTCTAGCATCCACATACACTCCTTGCAGCTGTCCTTGTGTCTGCACACGTTTTTTCTTTTTTTTTCCTTGTCTCCTTCCCTGTTACTGCTGCGAGTGCTTCTTTGCACGGGAGAGAAAGAGGCAGCCTCACCAACCAACTGTTCATCAGCGATGCAGCAGCTTCAGCTCACTCTGAAAGGGACCATGAAAAAGCAGAGTATGGAAAAAGGTTATGGGTTAAGTGTCCTAAAAGGACTGGGGAGAAAAAAGGGATGGCCAATCAAGGTGAGGAGAAGGAAGAAAAAGAGAATATTGGGGAGACAAGAGGAAATCCAGACTAACTATAGGGAAGGAGAAGAAAGGTCATGGTGAGGAGAAGAAGAGAGGAAAGGGGTTGGAGGTGTGGATGACTCTACTTTCCTGAAACCTTCCAGTATAGTGGAAGACAGAAATGATAAGGGCTATAGGTCCCACTACGTAATTTTGTTCCTTCCTTCTGCTTCCTTTGGTTAGCACTAGCTCAGAGCCAGGGGAAAGAAGCACACGCAGGGGATTCACTCAGATTTGTCATGGAGTTTTTCAGATGGCTTTTTTCCTCCTTTATTTATTTATTTATTTATTTTTCCCCCTGGACTGCACTTGCTCTGTGCTAGCGGAGATTTGCTCTGCAAGGTCATTTGACAGTGTTCTTGGAATTGCTGAATGGTGCATCGATCTCATAATTATTCAGTGACTGTAGTTACTTCTGAGGTTTTGTTGCTTTGTATCAATTTATTTAAAATATTATGAAGTACATGATAAAAATATTGGAGAGTGTGGTGAAGCACTGAAACAGCAGGAAAAGCAGCAGTATTGTAGAGGTGTTTGTACAGTTGTTTTCCTCAGCCAAGGTTTCTCTGTCTATTTCTTCAAAACTAGATACAGAACATTTTTAGAGACACAGGAGATGCACATAGGTCTTCTGCTGAAAGTCAAAGTAAGCCTTTGAAACTATTTCTTAAATGCGTAAAACATACTCTGTGATAGAAATTAAAATGTATTTATGCAGTGGAGTAGATCTTATTTATTCCATTAAGATTTAAAATTTACTTGGTCACAAAACATTTCAGGGCTTTTAGACTGTAATAAAACAGATAATAGGAAATGTACCTTTTTTGGCATAGTTCACATCACTGTTTTGTATTATTTATATTGTAATTCAACTTCAGCATCTTTGTGAAGACATCAAAATCTCGCTGCACTGGGTTCTGCACAAATACTCAAGAAAAGGCAATCTCTGTCACAGAGCATTTATTTTCCAAATATGTGAGATAAAAAAGTGAAATAAATAAACATATATGAGAATGGACTCGTTGGGGATTTATTTTGTGTTGTGGTTTGGTTTTTTTTTTCCAAAAATCAGTCAGCAAGTCGATGGTAGAGGAAAAGGCACATGACATGTATCTCCCTGAACCTGTCTAATGGCCAACTCGTGGACAATATCTGTTCTTCACGTGCAGTAACTTAGTGTCTTTTTCCAAGTGTCAGTTGTTTTTTTCCGTCTCTGAAGCCTCATGATTTTTACACTTGATCCATAACATTCTCCTGTTTGTGTCTGCAAAATTGGTTATTGTACTCCTAGTTTCTTAAAGTTTATTTTAGAGCTCCCTGCCCCTGTAATGCACTTCTGCTGATGCTCCTTCTAGCCTCCCCACCACCTGATGTGTAGACGGTGCTTGTGGCTTTGCTGTTCATGTGGCTTCTGCTGCCTGCAGCACCACCACAGATTTCAGAATTGTTGTGGGAGAAGCAGCAAACTAAATATTAAATCTGTGAACTGAGAATCACTGTGATGAGCTTACTCCACTGGCAGTGGATAGAAGAGAAGAAACATTTTGTCTTAATAATGTAAATGTTTCTTTTAATATTCTTTTGTGGTTAACAGTAATAAAAGAACTGGAGTAGTCTTATAAGAAAAGCGAAAAGCATACATTGGAAAACAGGGGACTGCAGAGTCATTTTTTTAATACTAATAAAAATAGCCAGCCAAACCAGCAAACAAATAGTCCCTGCCCTGAAAAAAGAAATAAACAGTTTTTTGGTAGACTTTGTGTGATAAGATTTTAAAGCATTGTGTATTAATCCACATCAAAAATTTCAAAACTGGTTCTTGCTGTTCCTTAGGAATTTATTTTTATGACACAACTGGAAATAAAACCACATTGTTCTATGTGTGCAAATATCCTTCTAGTGTTACCACTTGGCAAATGTCTGCATGCTGCATATACACAAAGTGTCTGAGCACATAATGCAATATTTTGTGGGTTTGCTACTGCCCAGCAGTCCCTTGTGGACAGGATGTCAGATCTATTTATGTATTTCATTAGGTATTGCACTGTTAGCCTAGTGCTAGCTTGGAAAGAGGATATACCCCTATGCTTGTGTGGTAGAAGGAATGTTTCCACCATGTAAGCAAAAAGATGCCCTGTGCTTTTGCAAATGAGGGTTACGAGCCCTGTTCTCCAAGTCATATGCATCTAACTAACTGCTGACCACATATGTATGTGTTCAGTCACCAGCGTGTCTGCCCTGGAAAGCTTTTTCTCCTGAAGATTTCCTTTGTTCTGTTTTTACGTCCATAAAATTACTAGTGTTCCCAGAAACTCATAAGCATACACAAACCTGAACCACTTCACCTACTCTGAGATACGACGAGCTTATTTTCAAGTGTACAGTTCTCCTACAGCTGCTGTACAAAAGATCATATTTATAAAGCAGATCTCTTATCTGAAGGAGTAGCTTCATTATTCTACTTCATTGCCTGATAGCCCCGACTCCGAGAGCTCTGTGAATGGTAACCACAAAGCTGTTCCATTATTTAACTCTAAGCTGCTCTCCATGACTCTCTCTGGGTGGATTTCATCATTTTCCTCCATATAGGATTTTTTAGTTTGTTCATATCTGAAGAGAAAAATAAAGAGGTATAGAGAATAAAAAACTTGGTAAGTCCAATTTTACCAGTCTTGGAGCCCCTGCAAAGCCATTCACTTGGTGCCCTTGATTATGGTAAAGGTGAAAGTTACCACTTTCATTCTTTTTTCCTTAAAGGTGCTTTGTTTTGAGTGAGAGCGATGATAAAAGTCAACACTGGCTTTCAGGTTTGGGCTGTGTGGGCTGAAATTTTGACCATTTAATTTTATATGGAAATATTTGAAGTTCTAGTTTTTCACAGTTGAGCAGACTAAAATGTTTACAGGGTATTTACAAGTAATGACTATTATTTCTTCAAACACATTAATAGTATGTATTTCTGGGTGGCTTGCAGGGAAAAGGCAGTTTAAATCTGGCTATTTCTGAGTTGAAAATAAGACTTGAATCTAAGGTAAAAATAAATTATCATAATGTGAAAATTATTTTGAACAGATATGGATTTTATTATACTAAGTGCCTTGTTTCTAGCTGATCTATACAACTGCTACTATTTTACAGATTAACAAATTTGTAAGATTTAGTATTTACAGATTAAAGCATTATATATATTATCTCTCATTCTGACATTTGTGGAAGGAAGCTTCTCGCATACATTTTTTTCTTAAGAAATAACTGTATTCTTCTTCAAGTTGTTGAAATAACTTTCATTAAATTGCTTGTATAAGCTGATTTATGATACATATTTGTTGTGGATTCAAACGTGTATTTATTGGGAGAAGAAAGAGTTGATAACCCTCCATATTAGCATTTCATGATAGGCAGTGATATGCCTTCTTCACCAGCGCTGCCTGAGGCAGGACGGGGACTCCATCGCATCCTGCAGTACTGGCTGCAGGGCTCCCTCTTCACTGGTTTTTTTTTTTAGTGGTGCAGCCCTTTCCATACGCCACGAAGCGAGTGACTAGGCTTAAAGCATCAGCAAATATTGAAATTCCCTTTCTGGAGAGATGGCAAGCCTTCATTAGTCGTTTATTGTCCAATAATTGCTAAACACTCGTTACTTGAGTTGTCATTCAGACCTTTTTTTGTTTTTCCTGCAACAGTAATGCAGGGAGTTAAAGATATCACTGCAACTCTTCTGCCCATGGCACCATCACTTCATAGACTTGTCAACCAGGCTTGTGAAGGGCAGTAGCAGTCCAGTTTTTATCTATAACAATGAAAATCTTTGTCTAACTGGCAGAAGTTCAACAGCCTTCCTTATGCTCTAGACCAATGGCTGGGCGGTGTCGCAGGACAAAGCTCCTTCATCTGCTGCCTCGAATCTCACAGGAGCTACTGGGACAATGAAAACTAAAAATTATGGTTTCAACCCATGATGGGACCACTGTGGAGGAAATCCACAGAGATTTTTGTTATGTTAGAGACATTCATTCATTCAACCAAAAGACAGGTAGAGGAATAAGAAGCTAGGTGGCAAAACTGCTGTGGAGATTTTTCCAGGCTAAAGTATCATAGGGCAGACTCAGGGACTTCTAAACACAGACCTGTCATGATAATTCCCTTACATTTGTCAGCCTCTAGGCATTAATGAAATAGTAATATGAAAGAATAATATTGATTGTGAACTGTTTTTTCCGTACAGTTCCGGCTGAAAACATCTGCCTTTGGTTCCCCTCTTTGTCTGCAAGGCTTAAATTACAGTCTTGTCAGTGAATAATTATTTTGTGTCTTTTGAATTTCTTGGGATATAAAGAGATTTCCATTGCATGTGCGCTGAGTGAACTGGCTTGAGATGAAAACTCCGTCTAAAAGTTGTTTTGCAGTGTTTCGAAAATGATACTAAGACTTCAAAAGACTTTGCTTTCAGTATGGCAGAGATTCACCTGCTGTCTTTAAGCAAGTGATAGTCCTTTTTTTTCACCCACTGGGCTGCATATATATGCCTAAAATTAAGTGCTTAGGTCTTTACAGGAATGTTAGGGGTGAGATGACAGGAGGAACACTTTGATCTACTCCAACTGACTACCTGACCTTCTGAGAAATCATGTTTCTAGAGAAGACAATTTGAAAGATACCTTCTGTATTTTAAAGTAATTTAATTTGTAATTCAAAATATTTTCCTGAATGTCTAAATGTACATAAAAGATTCTCCTAACTTTTCATCCTCTATAACTCAATTTCAAGGTGGTCGGGTTTTTTTTGTTGTGTAGTTTAGATGACTTTTTTCCTTGTTGTTTTTCCAGATGATGATGTTGGTTTAAATGTCAGTATGTCCGCAACCTTCTGTAGCTGGAGAAAGGAATTGAATGGACTGGAATGTATTCTGCTATTAGAATCCCAAACTGAAAGGATCGTATCTACCTTGTATCCAGGCTTCAGTATCAGGAGGAATGGCTGAGAACCCCTGTCTTCCCCTGATTAAAGCACCTGTGTGTGTAAAGGTCTATACAACATCACTCTTAAGCTTAAAATCGGCTGTAGGGCATATATTAAGGAAGTCTGTAATAACTTGAGATTTTTTTAGAAGGCATTAATTTCTCTGAGTTAGTGGAATACTCCTAAACTATCATGGCTATGTTAGAGCAGGTTATGCTGAAAGGTGCTCAACGGCTGCCAAAGGCGGGCACAAACGTTATTAAAACCAGTGAGTGTGCCAAGCGCTGTTAGAAAAAAAAGTGCTCCTGGGAGACTCTCTAAGAGCAGGGTTTAGTGACAAGCTGTGTTTGGGCTTTTGGATTGTGGCGGAAGTTTAATAAAAACTTTTAATGCTCAATCTAAACCACTCCTGGTCTGGGGATGTAACATTTGGCAAGTGTGTTATAATTGTCACAAAGGACACGATCCAGCACATGGTTAAGTCAAGGGGGCAATTTTATTGACTTCAATAGGTGTTGGATGAATCCCAGATTGATTGGTGTTTCAGTGAGTTAAAAGTTAAAACTTCATAGCTGCTTTTTAAAAAAAAAATCTTGAAAGGGCTTGTTTATTTTTGAATAATCTTCAAATTAGTTTGAAGCTGTTTCTCTGATGTTTGTGATGATAACATTAAAGTGGCCTCAGACTGTCTATACAATGTGATACTTGATGCTGTTTTGGAAAATTAATATTCCTGTAAACTAAGCAGAGATATATTATGAAGGAGTTTTTTAAAAGGTCAGATGAAGTTGAATGTTGGCAGGATGCATGTTAAAAATTAACTAGAAAAATGCTGGCTTCATTAACATTACTTATATGAAAATTAATAAATTCTATGAATTTAGACAGTAGTTCTGTAGAATAAAGCTGGTAAAATTGCTTTTCAATGACAAAAGAAATATTACGTTATTATCTGACATTGAGTTAAAAAATAATAAAAAAAATGTAAACTGTTGCCTTCTTTTGTGTTGCTAGAAGTCTATATTCCTTCATCCAAGATAGCTCTGATTGTCACTTTGGACATGGAACTCTTATCAAAGTAACTCAGTGTTTCGTCAGGCTGTACCGTTTTTTGTTGGTTTTTTTTTGTGTTGAGAGATTTTAAAGACTAGATGCAAAAATGTGAAATATCCAGGCATTTCTCATGCACATCTTCTGGACTTTCTAAAAGGAAAAGAAAAACTGTCGACTACTGACTACTAGAAAGCACTGCGATTGTCTGCTTTAGGCTGCTTTCTTCAGTTAGACCACGCAATTAGACCTGGACAGTGGGTTTCTTTCCAAAGATGCATCCTTATCTCTTTCCTGTGATATGTTTCTGTAACTACAGTGTTTTACTGTACATTCTGTAATATTTGCATTTGTTTTTCAACAAGAGGGCTTGTAATGAGGGACTCTGCTCCAAATAACTTCTTTTCCCAAATATAATTTCTCTTCCAGAACTGGGGAATCGTAGGAATCCCCCAATCAAAAGAACATTATATTGCTTCATTAGTTTGTCACTTGGAGGGAGGCACTTTCATTTTTGATTACATGTTATACGTTCTAGTGAGTGATCTGAATTGTACTTTAAATTTTTATTGAGTGCTAATGAATTATTTATTTATTTTAAAATGTAGTCATCTGCAATAAAATTTTTTTCCTTCAGTTTCTATATTTGGAATCTGCTGATAGTTACTGGAAGCTGTTTGGGGATTGGAATACTCAGCACTATTGTATTGTGATCAATAATTAAATTTAGTGCTGACATGCATCTAGTTTATGCAGCAGCCTCTGACAATCCATCTTGCAAAATTAATCCCTTCCAATTTATTTAATAGGAGACTTGAACAATAAAATAATTCCGATGAGTACCAATGCAGGATTATTTCTGGTCAATATTACTTTATTATAAATTGGGTCCACATACTCATTAGTAAATTAACTGTCAAACCTGAAAACAGCTGCTTTTTTTTTGACTTTTTTTTTGACTTTTTTTTTTTTTACCCAAAAGGTAATTATTGGTACTGAAGACAAGAAGGCACTTAACCTTGCTGTGCAGTTGTCCTTACCACAGTGTTTTTATTCCAGGCTATAACTACCCATCAAAGCTGCAGAGGGAAAATAATTAGAGATATTAAATGGATGGAATATTAACTATTAAAAAACTGTGTTCATTCAAAGCTGTTAAGGTATTTTGGATTATTTTTCAGTAAAGTGTTTCTTTCTTTGGGATTTGGTTTTTGTTGGTTGTTGGTTTTTTACCCAAACATTAAAATCTATGGCTAAATCTACAAAGAAAATAAACCCAGATAAAAAATTGACTGAAAGCTCTGAAGCAAAGAAATTAAAATTACCAGTTTAAGTGAAAAGAAATGTTGTGTGTCTTTTAAAAGAAGTGAGAGAGTTATAAAGGAAAGCTTAACAAAACTGGACATTCTCCCATTTCGCTGCTACCTCAGTTTAGTAGCTTACTCTATTGATTGTTGCTTAAGACGTTTGATTATGCCCAGTAGAGTATGTGTAAAAGCTCCTCCATTCTAAGGATTTCTGCTACATGGGGTTTAGGATTTGAGAGTTGTGGTTTCAGTGTTGATGAATGACAGCCGTTTGCATTTTTATTATTATTCCTTAAATCCATTTAGAATCTTCAAGGACTTCCAGAGTCAGATAGAACAGCACATTTTATTCTGTTTTATTTGATTAAAGTATTTTAAACAAAGGGCATCAGAGCTTACTCTGTGGATGCGTGAGCACTGCAACTTCTGGGACCTGGCGTGTATTTTGGGTCTGTCCCCCATGGAGCTAAGGGTGGCAATTCTGAGCCGTGGGAACTGACTGGCATCTTGGCCCCTCCTGCCGTTTTGTCCTCATCTGTGCTCTGATGGGACACACAGAATCCCTGTATACAATGAACAGAAATAAAATAACGTACATTTGTTCAGATTAGAATACGGGATTTCTGACTGGGAAAGACTGAGATTTACTATATTTTGATTTGCTCTGGAAGATACCTATCAAAGTCGAAAGAGAGTGGTGTGAGGGGGAAAACTCCCCATATGTAAAATATTCAAGCAATATTTGGCAAGAGCCTAAGGAAGTAAAAATTTTTATATGCCGTGTTAAAATGTGGTAAGATATTGAAGAAGTCATTTTTATCTGATTTATTGTATAGTATGCAGCAACTGCTTCCTAGATATTAAGAAAATTGAGCTAAATTATCTACAGATTACTGGTTTATAAAAAAACCCAAACACTTGAGATTAAATTCGAACTTCAATTTATCCATGATAACGTGCTGGAATATACTGTAAGTGATGTATCTTTCATTCTTAAATAAAATTTCTGACTGAAGGCAGTATTCACTTGTTCTTAACTTGCCAGTCATATAATTTTCTGAAAACAAACAAACAAAAAAACCCAACCAAACAAAAAACATCAGCAGGGCTTTGAAAACAAGCTATGATCTTTTTTGGTTTTGTATTAATTCCAGCCTAGGTAGATTGATGGAGAGTTCATCAGTTAAAAAATGGGATACTGTGCTGGCCCTGATGGCCACAGTGCACAGCAATGTGTGTACAAAGGACAGTATGAGATGAATGTATACAAGCATGGAGGGGCTGTCAGTTAGTGTAGGGGAAAAAAAATTGCGATATATTATATCAAAGCTAAAGAAGGGCACACGAAAGTGGGTCACTGCACTACTATTCTTACTCCTTCTGTTCTTGTGCATGCAAAAAAGAAGCAAGATGGTATATATGCAGATGATTATAGAGGGCGAGTGTAAAGGTTAATGTATATAGTTCTGCCCTGGATTTCACAACAGGCCTGACAATCACACAGACTGTAGAGGTAAAAATGAGTTTTTCTGCCAACCAAGCCTAAAATCAGACAGGAATCTTCATGTTCCTTGTGGCCCACATAGTTCTGATACATAAAGTACACAGTGATTTGCAGTAAACTTAATCGTTTTCATTTTTTTGAGTAAAAGTGAAAAGGTCTCTGCTTGGGTTTTCTTTAGGAGTTTTGAGTTGTTCTTGCAATCACTAAATTACTGCCCTATGTAATATTCAGGCAGCATAATCTGGCATCTTAGTGTGAATATATTGCCCTGTACTAAAGACTGTGGCCATGCTGGCCATTATGGTGGAGTGGTGATGTTGTGGGGTTTTTTTGTTTGATTCTGATTTGTGTAGAATTTTTAACTTTTTAAAAAAATGTCCGGGAGTGCATAACTATGACATGCCTCTGCTTTGCCATCTTGTGCATGATCTTTGTCAACTTTGTCAATCCAGTGTGTGGACAGAGAGATGTTTGTTATAACCGTTTCTGTCCTCTGCAGCAGTAGAGCCTGAAAGCAAAGTGAATCAGAATGCAGCTTTTTAGTAACAAATTATAGAATTAAAATCTGCTATTAAAGCTATAAAGATGGCACTCTGTGACTGTAAGATATCCCTCAGGAGGTCATTTCAAAGGGGCAAAATTACACACATGAGTTCTGGGAAATTACTTTTGCTTCCAGTGCAGTCAATCAGTGCAGGAGAGGACATTGATAGACACTTCCTTTTATTGAGCTAAGTAATTTCCTAATAACAGTTGAATAAATGCTGTTATTAACCACAACAAATGCATTGATTAAGCATAAGAATAAGAACATTGTGATTTACGATGCTAAATAGTTGTTTGGAACTGGGCTGTTGCAAATACTTTGTTAAAAACAAGTGCTACAAGTTTTGTCCAGCTGAATGTCTTTTAAAATATGGAAAAAAGTACTTTCATAGATGAAATAGCTTATGTCAATTAATATGGACTTACTAAATATCTATTTGGTACTTTCTCTTACCTACGTTTTCTATTGTAATCGATATAATGAAGGTATATCTTGACTCATTAGGTAGCTGACTGCTATTTTCAGAGAGTTGCAATGCAGACTACTCTGAATTACAGGGCTATATATTATTTACAAGTTTATATGGCAGACCACAGTGAAAGATTGCAGAAGTATTTTCAGAAAGTTAAAGGTGAGCATGAAAAATGTGTCTTAATTGGAACCAGCTATTTTATTTTGCTTTATGGTTTTTAATACTGCCATTCATAGTTTTTTTTTTTTAAATTAAAGAGTGTTTTGGTTTTAAACCAAAGTATTTGAGACTAGATTTTCTCTCACCTTAGCTGTGAAACTAATTTAAAAATATTATTAGTGGAGAATGTGATTTTAGTCAGGAAATCAAGATGTGAATTTTTGAACATGTTTCTCCAAAGGTGCACTTCTCAAATTATTACTGTGAAAGTAATTTATTTCAGCCAAACACCCTTCCCACATATTGTTAACAGGAGTCTGCACTCCAACTCATTTAACAGCTTTTTAATTCAGTAGTTATTCCATTTTAATAGAGCCATTTCTTCATCATTCTGCATTTAGTGATAAATGGTGCCAGAACATATGATAAATTAAACCACAAAGAACTGTGTTAAAGTAATCTAAAGGGTTTAACTTGAAAGGAGGAAGCACCTAGTTTGCTCAGCATAGCTGTCTAGGAGTTTGTATAGAGAAAAAACACTTCCTCTCAAAGCTAAACTGTGAAATAAATTTGAAAGTAAAGTTTTAAACTGTAACTGCTTTCGAAAGTTCATCTCTGAAGTAGCGATCAAGCTGCACAATTGCATAATGGTCCCATCAGTCTGAAAAACCGTCTCGAAAAGCTGCAAGCAGCTGTCTTTGCCAACATATCTTTCAAATTTAATAGTTTAGATTATGCCTATTTAATAATCTGATATTAATGAAGTCTCAGAAACCCAGCATCCAGTTTGTTGGGAAGTATGTCCTGAGTAGACAGCAAAACCTACCGCAAAAGTCATGGAAACTGTGAAGATAAATAATTTTCAAGTATGTTTGGTTTGGGGCTTTTTTTGAGGGTGTATTTATTTGTTGAAGAACTAATTGTCCCTTAAGAATTTACAAGTGTTGGAGAACTATAGGGCTGTAATTTAGCAATATGGGCAATTTTTGCAAGATAAGCCTTCTTCCATTTGCCACACACAGCTCTCCTTTGCTCTCTCTGTTTTACAGAAACATGCACCAGCCAGCTGTCTACAATTTCTTTGCAAACAAGGATTCCTCCTTGCTTAATTACACGCTCCAAAATTCCTGTGGAAAATAACCAGCAAAATAGCGTAGGAACTAATATATAGGCATGTTTTAAAGTAGGTCACTCATTACAATATATACAGCATATATCAACTTTCTGCTCTTGGCATTTTTGTAACTAAATTTTAATTCTGAGCTCTACTTGATATGGTGAAGGCAAATTTGATGGTAATGGAGTGCTTAGATAAATGATAATGAGGTAGGAAACCCTTCTGAAAAGGTTTGAATCTGTCTGTTTAGAACTGAAGTAATCATTAAGTAGATCCATGCTGTGGTCCGTGTGAAATGAATCCAAGATCTTAGTCCAGCTTTTAATGAATGTCTTTTTTTTTTTTTTAATACCTACCTACTTAAGCAAATACTTTTTGGTAGTATGAAATCAAATGTGCAAAGAATCATCAAACAGGTGATATTTTTGCAAGAGGAGGGATTTAGAAGATCAAAGTTATTGAAAGACAAGTCTAGTGCTGCAATTGCATTTAAAAATGAACATCTTTGTAAGACATCTCTTAAAAATGTTCTAATTATTTTTAAAACTATTTTAAACAGACAACAAACCAGACACGCTTTAAGTTTAGCTGTGTGCAATGTGCTTTTTTGTTACTTGATATATGCTGTCTGGATAGTGTATTTTTAAACTCTTCTTTTAAAACAAGATCTCTCCAAATGGCTTGTTAGTGAAGTGAGATTTTAACCAAATTGACTTAGGAAAGGCAAGTATTTTGCAATCATGTGGACAAACTGCTAGAAAATTTTCAGTGGCCTCCCAACAGCATTGCTATTCAAAAAATCAATGAGCTAATAGATGAATACAGTTTTCTATGCTTTGAAATATTTAGGGGGCACATTTTCCTTTTTAAAACTTTCAGTTTTGTTGGTTTTTTTGGTGTTTTTTTCTTTGGTAGTTGGTGGTTAAGTAAACTATAGCCACTTGTGCCCTTCAGCATTGTACTGTGTCAAACCTGCCACTTTGTCATTCGTTAGTAGCAAATAATGCGTTACTGTAATCATAAAGAAATATATGCAATTGTAAGAACTCAAACTTTCCGATGTTAAGTTGGAGCATGCGAATTGTAAAGCTCATGCTTAACGATCTCTAAACACATGATTTTGTGGGTGGTCCTGTGATGTGGTATTTACAGCAGTTAATTTCACCTGTAACGAACAACAGTTGTACTGAAGTCAGTAACAAACGCTGAATTTGTTTTTGAATGCTATGTGTCTTAATATTAGTGCAAAGGTTATTTATGGTTATTTTCCTTTCAAAAGGATTATAAAATGTATGTAATGTAGATTTCTATTTCTTTCAGACAGCGATCTTCTGGGATAAAATAGTCCTGTGTAAAGGGAGGCTATAAAGGACGGGTGCTTTGTTGTTAACCTGGCTCTTGCTCTAAAGTGAAAATATGTGTCTGGATTCTCAGTCCTGTTCGCAAAATGCTCTGTGTGAACAGATCAAGCTCTCTGATTTTCAAATCCACCCACACTAAGTTCAATCCCCGTATAATGCTGTCAGAAGTTGATGAAGTGAAATTTAAAAATGTGTGCGTATAATAATTGTTTGATTTCTGAAATATCGTAGTAAAACACAAGGAATTCCCCGGTGTGCGTGAGAACATAAGAGCAGCCCAAAGATCTGTGTACCTCAATACCTTCCAGCAGGCTCCAGTACTGGGTATGTGAGGACATTCAGACAAGGGGATATCACAGAAATTAGCAGCAGAGAACTGTGAAGTTCTCATTAATCCCCAGGTGCCCATGCAGGAAAAAACTCTGATAATTTGCATGTCGGGGAAAGCAAGCAAAATGTCCATCCTAACCAAGCTGGCCAAAGGGAAAACCAAGTCAGTGGTGCTGCCACACGGAGCAAGTGTATACATGGGAAAATAATGGGAAAAAGCAGCAGTTTGTAAGACAGCCTGAGTTTGTTTAGGATTGTTGTTTTCAAGTGGCTTATTGGTTAGTTTCAGTTCAAATACAATATTTTATTTCATAGAAAATGTGCTAGGAAGGAGGAGGGGGCATAGCCAGAAGAGTCCTTGGATGAGAGGGCTGTGAAAACACAAAAATATGAAGTATTTCAGAAGTAGCTTTGCCTAAAACTGGGATGTTAAAAAATTCATGTTTGGGAGGGAGGAAATCTAATATTTCACTTTAGAACGTTTACAAATCTTCCTTAGGTTTAAATTAATTATCTGTTGGCAGTAACCAAAAGGTGCCGTCCTCTATCTTTTTTTGTTTCTGTTGATACTATTTGTGAATAGCTGCTCTCTGTCCTGAATTCAGTGGCATTGGCATGAGCATGAACATGACCTGGAAATTTTGGGAGGAATACCTAGGAAAATTTGGATAAGGACACTGAGGTCACATTCTTAACCTCAAAGCTGATTATGGATCAGTAATATGAATGCAAAAGATTTTATTATTTTTTAACCTGTCAGTCCCTGAGCTGTGCCTGTTGTAAGAATGAGGAGTTCCCAGTCTCTAGTGCTTTCTGTCCCGACATCCACCATTAGCATTTAAATGAATATAATAATATAATTTATCCTGTGTTTGTATTACATGATGCATGGCAATATTGGTATTGTCGGCTTGTAATTTTGAA
Source organism: Apaloderma vittatum (assembly GCF_000703405.1). Classification (NCBI taxonomy): domain Eukaryota; kingdom Metazoa; phylum Chordata; class Aves; order Trogoniformes; family Trogonidae; genus Apaloderma; species Apaloderma vittatum. The sequence goes on from NW_009718610.1 coordinate 150,566, forward strand.
TCGTGCGCTAGGAATTCAAGTATTTGAGCCCGTTTAATTATTTTTCTTCCCTAAAGCGAACTAAGTGCCTTAAAACTTTCGGAAAGTTGGAAAAGTTTCTGACAGGTTGAGGGCAAAAAACCCTTACGGAGCTGCCATAGTGCTTTAAATGGACAGTTACACCACAATATACTTTATTTCCTACTTGTCCAACATTTCCTTTTGTATACTGCTTATTACAATGTCTGTCCTTGGTCGGTTTTTCCACTAAGGACAGCAGTGCAAGAAAATTCTACCTAAATTCTTTTAGTGTCCAATTCTCCCCCCAGCTTAAGTTCATAACCCCTTGTACTTCCATTTAACACCAGCTCAGATAGCCTGCAGCATCTCTCCTTTCTGTTCCCTTCAGGATTGTGTGTACCTTAAGAGAGTTTCCTCTTAATCGCCTTTGCTTTCGAAAAAAGCCACAAAATTTCCCTTAGCTTTATAAATAATCAAGCTTCCCACATCCCAGTCTTACCATGTAAAGTTGCTCTCCTTTACTGTATGCTCAGCAACTCTAAACTATTCTTTCTTTACTGAGGTGATGACTTACTGGTGTTAACCCACACTGGCTAAAACTCTTGCTTGTTAATGGAGTGCTTTCTTTGACTCACATCTGCTGCTTATCCAATTTGGAATTTATTTTGCCTTTTCACCATGATGAGTAATTTCAATATGACCAGTAATGTACATAATTCTATAAAAGCTGATACATTGTACTTTATCATATTCCTATTGCATTCTGTGCAACAGAGATTAATTTTGATCTTATGTTTCTCATCTCTTGCTTCAGTACTTTATGATTTTTATGATGATTTTGGAACTCACTTTTATCCATTCAGACTTCTAGTTTGTCCTAAAACCTTCTGACCTATATCACTCTTCACTTTTGTATTGACTGACTCCCTCATCCTGTTTTTGTGTCAGCAAAAACTGTCTCACCTTTCTTCACATTTCTTCTGCCAGGTCATCAATACAGATCAGAGTGGAAAAAAGCCCCACACCAAAACCCACAAAAAACCCCAGCAGTCTAAATTCTAACGCTCATGGCATCATCCCACTTTATCAACTGGCTGCATCCCCACAAGTAACCTTTGTATCAGGTGTCCAAGCCAGTTCTCTAACCACCTGTAGTGCTATATTTTCTTGACATTTATAGGGCAGACTTTTTTGCAATTCTGTATCAGAAGCATTCCTTAGATCCAATGTGTTTTGCCTGAAAGTTCTCTAGTCAACACCATTGTTACTTTAACAATAGAAGAACTGTTTAATTTCCAATTCTCAGTATGGTTTTCTAGAATCAATTTATTTGGGTTTTTTTCCTTGCTCTTTTATTCCTGCATCTACGTCTTGCTATGAACGTGACGCAATAGTTAGATGTGACAAAAAATTTCATCTAGTTTCGTCCAGTAGCTCGATGATTTGCTACAATCTTTGCTGTTCCATGCCACAGGATCTTCAACCTATGCTAATATGCCTTAAAGGCACATTTTGGAGGTTGAAAGCACTTGTAACTTTAGTGCCTAACAACACACCTAGATGGATTGTTATTACACATTCATTCCCCTGAGTGTCTTAACTTTTTAACTAGGATTGTTATCCACCCTCACATTTTATATCTAATTGCAGCTTTTTGTCCTCATTTTTAGTATGAAGTTATTCAGAGTGTTGTTTTGAGACAGAATAATGTCTAGAGAATAGTGCTACATTTTTAGGGAAACATGCTGAATCCATTCTGCAGGATTTTCGTAGACAGGTAAGCCAGGTACCACTTCTCTGTGGTTTACTGCAAGATTGTCTAAGAGTTAGTTATTGTAACATCTCTGGCTGAAAACAGATGGATCCACCTAGATTTTTGAATAATGCTATTTCAATAAAATGTATTGTCATAGAGACATCTGTGTTTGCCTGGTAAGTCTAGGAGGCATGAAACAAAAGTAGGTGGTACCAAAACTGTCTCTTTCTATGGGCACCTTCCGTATGTTCATGCCGTTTGGTACTTTCAGTGTGTTTTGTGAGCATTCCTTGACAAAAGTGGATAAATGTTACCTTCTAGTGTATGAACAAAACACATTGTGCATTACCTCTATGGAATAGTTGCTCAGATTTTTCTCCTTTCTTTTAATAAATAGTTAAGAGTCTGACTTGCTGTTCTCTCTGAATTTAGTTTCATGAAATCTTTATACAGAACATTTTTGACTTTTTTCCAAATTGCTCATTGACATTCCAGATAGAGATTTTACTCTATACTTGTGACATGAACAGGAGATTTTTATTGAAATTTCTATAGTTTTGATGCCTTGTCCTGCTTCTCAGAAGTGATTTACATAGCCTTACTAACTGATGAAGGGTTATTTTTGCAACAAGTCAGGAAAAAACCCATTGTGTTATACAAGTTTGTTTTTTTTTTTAAAAGGAGACCCATACTACTTAAATTATTGTTGAACACAGTGACATGCTGAAAAAATGTCATGCAATAGATGTCGTCTTTTAATAGCTTTCTTTGCTCATCAATTTTTCAAAGGTAGAGTCCAAAGTATCAAAATTTGGACATTAGCAACTCCAGTAAAAAGGATGGCATTGAGATTCTTGTGGAGGAGGCTTTACTCTAAAATAATACATTGATATTCAAACTATTCTTTGTTCATTTGACTAATGAGGCTTTTGTTAGTTTCGTGTGCTAAAGACAGTGGCTCTTCAACTGCTTATTAAAAAGATCTGACTGACTGACTTACACATTAATGATAGAGAGGAAAGTCTCCTTTAAAGAGATATGCCTGTGAAGCAGACTCTAGACTTCAAATCCTGGTGTTAAAACATTTTCTGAAAAAAAAAATAATAAAAACCTGTGTGAGGTTCTCTGGTGTGGTGATGGCTACAGGCCTTTGAAAAAAAATAGTCTAAGATCTGCAAAACTGTTTTTTCTTTTTTTTTCACCCCTCTTTTTCTGTTGCAGCTTTTCTAAGGATTTTTGAAATGAGGACACAGAAGAGAATTGGGTGGAAATACATTAATAAGCTCAAAGTAGTAAAACAAAGTACCAAGAATGCCAAAACATATTAAATTTGAATAAATGAGGAGTATAGGTGAAACTCTGTACTCCCTGAATAGTGTGAAGTGGAACAACAATCTAAAAATGTACCCAAACATTCTATTTTCCCTCTGACTTTTTTTTTTCTTAAAACAGCTTCATTCAGGACATTAATTTTCTTTTTCAAAACCCTTTTAAGCCATTTGTAGACAAAGTTCCTTATTTAAAGATGTTTCCAGCTACTGAAGTGTCTATCACTGTTCAGAAAACATGTGTCTTTGGAAGCTTTAGCAGGTTTTCTGAGAAGATGAGTGATTTGAGGTTTTGTTTCCTTAATGAAAATTTAGCTGAATTCAGACAGGAAAATTTGAGACAAATCCTGCATCAATGTATTTTATTTTTGAGCTTATATATAAAAACTGGTAAAGTCATATTTCTTTCTACTAGTTTATATGTTGTATGAAGATAACAGTTCTAACAACAGTCTCATTCACTTCTGCATTCTTCAATCTAAGATAATGGTTGTGTAGTAGTTGTATAACATAATAGATATCATTTTAGCTGCTGTTGAAGGGTGTTAAGAATCTTCAGCTACCTGAGAACTGGAACCTTAATTTCATGAATAGGTCAACTTGCCATTTTCTTTGACACAGTTTTGGCAAAAACTGCTTCTGTTTGCAGTAAGCAGTGAAAAGCGTCTGAGTTTACTAGTGCTGCCATAGGTGCACTTGCAAAATTGATTCATACCTGCTTCTATAGCATGGATGTTCTAGCATCTTTATGCCGTTCTCAATCATTTTTGGACAGAAGAAGGTACCAGCTAAGCCTTCTCAGGACCTAACAATCTTGTTAGATTTTTTTACCTCAAACTGCTTCCTGTAACTCATTTGGTTTAGATTCATTATCTCCCTCAAAGAAGCTTTTGGTCTCTGTAACAAAGCTTTCCTTGCACAGCATCAGTGCGCTTCAGGGAACCTGAGGTTTGTGGCTGTCTATCGGTCTGTCTGTGAAACCCATCAACTTAGTCAAATCTTAGGTGATTTAGCGTTGCACAGAGGAGCTAGTTGAGGATTTTTCTGATTTAATAACATTTAGGCCTATTCCAGTGTTGTGCTCTGACCAGTGTCAATATTCCCCTTCTAAAGGACTCTGGCAATCTCCTTTTCTTCAAGTCTCACTAAGTGCTCACTCTACATGAAGTCTGAGACTTGATGGACTGCATAGCTTATATTATATTTTTATTTTAAGGATGCATTTTTCCACATGCTTTTGACCGCAGGTGAAAATATTAATGAAAACGTTAAGACACTGTCAGCTAAGATTAGAAGACAATTTCATATAATCTGGTGACATAAAAAATACTAATTCCTTTATCACTGAAATCGTTCACTGGGTCCGAACTAGTTACCTTGCGTACCTGCATCTTGCCTCTGCCCGTAAGTAGAGTGACTGCATCACATGGCTCATGGATGACAAACTGATGGCATTGTAAACTCTATATTCAGCATAAGCACTTTACAATGTAAAGGCAAACCAAATATAAATTTAAAAGAATAGCGTTTAATCCAGGACTACAAGTATGGCTTCCCCTTTGGAAGCCATCTGCAAAAAGTTTTATATATTTTAAAAGGTAGCAAAGCCTCCAAGTTGGTGTAATCAGCATATTGAAAAAGAGGGAAAGGTTGGGACAAGGTGAGCATGAGTGTAAAGGAAGAAAATGCACAGAATATATTGCACCTCAGATGAGGTGCCAAGAATAATCAGATGTATAATTTGATGGGAATCTGTCACACATCTGCATGGTTTAACAAAAATAAAATTTCAGTTTGTAGTAAATAAGCGATATTTTTTAGGATAAACTCTGGAAATCCCTGCGAGCAATGTAAAACTACACAATCAATAGGAGCTTTCCAAAAACTGAAGATATAAAGTGGGACTAGCACTACAGGTGGCTTTCTTTTATAATTCTACTTGCTCTGTGCACAAAGCATCTTGCAACACTCTGTAGATCCAGGCAATGTAAAGAGGATTGATACTGCCAGCTGTTGTACCAGGTCGGAAGGTACTCCTAAAGCATGCTCAGTATAAGATGTTGTTAATTTGATCTTATGGGTTGTGCAGTATCTTTGAGGGTTCCACAAGTTTAGTGAGAGCTCTGGATGCCCCACAGATGGTTGGCGTCAACTGCAGTCCACCGCGTATTTTTGTACGCGAGTCCTTATAGTCCTATTTATTGCCACCGTGTATTTCTTATGCATAATCTTTTGCAGCAACACAGTCTTTCGTTGTTCCCTTAATTTCTTGGTTTTGATAGTGCTGTAAAGAGCTCAGTGCCAGAGATTTGAAATATGCTGAACAAGTCCTCCAAGTGTGTGTACTTTGAGTTTGAGATTGGGATGCCATTTACCTGTGATAAAGGCCAAATCAAAGATTGAACTGCTAACTGCTCCAAGGACAGGGGCTAGCAAAGGTGCTAGCACTTCAAAGTAATTGTTGTGCTCTCATTCTGCAGTGTTTTTTGAGGTGGATATTTTGTGCGTGTTTATGTGTAATTCAAGGCTTGAGCATGGCAGAGAGAGAGAGAAGGTGGCCTCAAAAAAAGTTCTTTTAAGAACCCAAAAGAGCAAGGATTGTTATGTCTGTTTTATCTTTAAACATCAGAAAGACTTTAATTAAGATATCCCTGGGTTCATGTGAGTTTGCTAGAGCTCACTCACCGGGAGGGTTTTCTAAGCTCTTGAAACTCATTTTTAATGATATTGCTTCCAGAGAAATGTCTGAAGAGAATCCCTGAAAAATGCAATGTATTTTATTGTCATATCATATATCACATCATGTTCTGTTACTGTTGTAACTCATCATAACTGCTTTACATGAAAAATAAATATAGAAAGTCTGGTAGTCTGTCCAGAGAAATAGGAGACAAGAATAACTCAGTTTTAATTAAGAGCTTGATTCCTCTGTAACCCTGTTAAATTTACTTAAACGCCTTTGTGCTAGATTTCTTAATCTTCTTGCCAATGATGACTAGAATAACTGTTTTAAAAGCAATCGCCTTACCTTTAAAACATGAATACAGGAAAAAAACCCCTTTGTACCGCAGTCTCCCGTCTCCAAAATGGGGGTAATAATATTTCCTGCTTCACAGGCTGTTCAGAAGTGCAATTCTTAAATGTTTGAGAAGAGTTAGATATGATAGTAATAAGGGCAATAGGAAAACTCATTAACTTGTAATTATTAATTAGCTAATAGTTGTGAAGGTAATAATAGCAAATGGAAAGCACTGTACAACGAAATGCTTGATAATGCTCTTACTAAAAATCTGTCTTATTTTTTGATGTTTGTCAAGCTGATTAAAGTAAGGAAGTAGGTTACAAATGGAGATCTTTTCTCAGGACAGAAAATAACATAGAATATAAAATACTACAGCTTAAAAAGACACAGTACAAAACATATTCTCCTCATAAGGGAACACCTTCTTACTTCAATTAGATTCCTATAAACTATTTATCCTGGTATGGAGTAGGAAGGCAACAGCAATTTTAGATCAAAATACTTCCAGCTACTTTGAAGAAGTTGCATGACTTGTGAAATTATATTTAAATCAGGTTCTTTGAAATGCTAGTCATATAGGTAAATAGATACATTTATCTATTTATTTTTTAATAAACCCCTGTTAAGGTTTCTTGAAATACTAGATTACTGTGTCAATGATTTACTTACATGGATATTGTTAATGTTTTCTTCTTAACACAATCATATTAAATTTTAATGACATGGATTGTAATATCTAACTGGTATCTGGAAGCTTGTGGATAGCCCAGAGGTTTTATACAAATTTATATGTATAAAGCTCTCACTGATATACTTTGCCAGTAGATATTGTACCTTGAGTAGTCAGCTCTGCAAATCCCTTCTCACAAAAGATTAAAAACATCCTCCTATTACATCTAGAGACTTCTTTTTGTTATTCAAAGACATGAATATATTTAGAAAAATGTATATGATTTTAATGCCTTAAACCAGAAAGCTACCTTGATTCCCATTAAAAATTGGAATATTTAATGTTTTTGCTTCTTCTGTGACATTTTTTTGATACTGTGAAGAAGAACAAAAAAGAATTCTGAGAACATATAAAACAAAAAACTGTGTTTGAAGTATTATAATAAAACAACCTCCTTCTTTTAATGCTAAGTCCCTTTTTAATGAAGATCCTCTGGCAGCTCTTGAATGTATAACTAGTTTATATCATGGGATGAAGCTGTCTGTTCTGATGATTGACATGAGCCCACATTACAATGTGATTCTGAAAATTAGTCCATAGAGGTCCTTTTCAGGTACTACTCAGACTGAGAGCTGCCCTCCAACTACAGTAGAGCCTTTTTAACCCCACTCATTGGTATTCTAATCTGGAAGTGCTGTCCTGCTTTTTAAATAACTCAGGCATTCAGGCTAGTACCCCCCTTGACACATTACTTAGCCAAAGGATTCAAATGAGATTCAAGAAACATGCAGTACAGCACAAAGGGATTGGAATATGCACAATTAATAATCACACAGTTAATTCATTTTTAATGCAAGGAGGTTTTCTGAAATTTCACATTCAAATTTGTAACACAAAGTAGTTGCTGTCTATTCCCATTATGCTGCCAAAATAGTATAATGATAAAAATTTCCTTATTTTTCTCTGTCTGTCTGTGTGGATGTGGGTGGGTTGGTGCATGTATATGCTAAAAAAAATAAACCTGAATAACACTCAGGTTATGATATGAACTGATAAAAGCTAGAAGGTTCAAAGTTAAAGATTACTTAAGTCAACCATGAGCAAAAAGCATAAGACCCATGGCATAAGTCAAAGGAGGCACGTCACTTAGCTTATGGTGGCAAATAGACTAACTATTGCTGATTTGTGTCTAAAAGAGAATACAGTATGATCAGTTTGTGTTTTCTTTGCTTGGTTTGTTGTTTCTTTTTTTGTCGGTTCCTGCAGATATTTTTGGGCAGATGATTGCCGCATCTTTTTGGAGTGATTATATGATTTTTGTCTCAAGGGAAAAGTCCCCATTGACCAGTGGAGGAAATAGGATTTTAAGCACTACCAGTGACACAGCTTAAAAATAAAAATGAAAAAAAAAAAAAGATTTGTTAAGAACTTATTTCTGGATCTTACATTTTTACTGCATATCATTTTATGGTCTCCTAATGTTCTTTTTTACTGTATTGTTCAGGGCAAATGAGGACTGAACGTGGAAACTTTTTAGAGAATAATAGTAATGCTGAGCGAAGGCCACTGCTCAAACCCTTCTAAAAAGCTATCCATAGATTACCAGCCATTGTCACAGGGATCTGCCAGATAAATACAGCAAGTGCACTTTATTGTCAGTAGGAAGCTGACCTTTACCAACAGTTACCATGTTGAAGCATGATTCCCTACTCTTCCCTTTTGTGTGGCCCCCACTGCCCTCTGCTCAAGTTATTCAAGCCTTCTGTTGGTAAATTTTACCCCATGAAGAGTGCCTGAAAAAAATATGTTTAACTCCTACTTAAACCCTATTTTAAAGACTTAAGTGGTGCATAAGCTTTATGTTCTCACTACACACAGGGATCAACTTCATTCTCTGTGACTACATTTCACCAGGGTCTGCTTGAAGAGCTGTGTGTAAATGTTGCTTTTGCATGTGCCTATTTTTAAAACGAAGGGCTTGAACTATTTCCTTCCAGCAACTAAATCTCCCTAATCATGCATAAGATACAAAACATTTTCTAAAACACAGAAATGTCTAGAATGTTCAAGAAAATTAATATTAAGAATAGCACAGCTAATGTCATGGGGAAAAAAAAAAGCCATAGAATCTTAAATAATTAGAATGAGAAACAGAAACTTGGTTTTCTAAGTATTTTAAATCTAAAATAGTACATCTGTACACAGGAAAAAGAACAGCCATTTTTGCATTCAAGCAATCTCAAATGTGCCCAGACAATGTTTTCTGTGGCTGATATAGTAGTTAGTAGAAGAAATGGAGTAAAATAAAGAATATGTGAAAAGGAACTAGAGATACTCTGCTTTCAACTATATGCTACGCAGCTCTTACTCCAAGCAGTAATGACAACCTTCCAAGACATTTTTGGGAGCTGGGAAAGGAGTCTGTGGACATAATTTCTGAATTAGATGGAATACATGTATGTGTGTGTGTATATGTGTGTATATTTTATTTTATATTTTTCCCCGAAGCTGAAAGCCAGGTGATATCTGTCCTGCTCTGTGTTCAGGACATGGAAGCACCAGTCCTGGCTGAATGAGAAGTCCTAGAACCTACACCAGTATTGGGATATACAATAGGAACTTACATTGCCTACGTCTATAGGTTTTCTTCTAGCAGCCCTTTTGCAGAAGAGATGGAAACAGGACTGACTGAAATGCAAACATGGATTTACAAGACCATTTCTAACCATGGCTGAACAATTCATCGATTCTGCTATTTGAGTGTGAAATAATTGCTCTGGTTTAGACAGAGCTACCTCAATTTACATTTTTAAGTGCAATTTGTCTTAAGTCACTCTGCGAACTTCTGAAATATGGACATGAATACATATTTGCAGCATTTCTGTTACCTGTTAGATTGTGTAAATCAGTATCACTTGCAGTTTTTTTCTAAAATGACACTGGTAATGTTTCTAATTGGATACAATTGAGTGGTTTTGGAGAGGGAGATACATCTCAGTATAGAAAATTAATGTATATTTGAAGAAACATCACTGTTTTATTAGTGTTGAAACATCACTATCATTAGTGTCATGTACCTAAGGATCACAAAAGGATTGGAATCTTTTTGGACTAGAGACTCAAACATAAAATAAGCTCTGCTTAATGTGCTTACTGTTCACATTACTAGCACTTCTAGGGGTGGAAGGGAGAAGAACTAATTTAATTAGGATGGCAGTTGCTGAGTGTAGAAGAGCAGGAGAGAAGGTGATCTTAAAAAATCACGAGGTAAAGAATGTACTTTTGGGGAAGGGGGCAGCAAAGAACGTGGAAGGAAGTAAAATTTTAGCTGTAAGCAGTCAAGGTCGTCATGGAGTAGAGAAGTCAAGAATCTTATAAATAAATAAGTAAAATTTAATCTTACAATTACTTTCTCACTATTGATGATGATCCAAATGTTCCTTTTTATTAAGGCATTTTTTTACAGCCATCTTTATTACCACCAGAAACAAAAACTAGTATTTCTGCTTTGGAAGCACCCTTAGGCAGGTAGGTTGTGTTGCTGATTGCTAACTACAGTTTTGCTGGGTTTTACTTGTGTGTTAGTAGTATCTTCAGTTTGGTATACAGTTAGTATACTACTATGGCTTGCAAACACTCTGTAAAAGCTTGCGTGTTGGAGCTACCTCTAAGTAGTAGGTAATATTTCATTAAATGTGGAATTTAAGTTTATAGTATTGCATACCAGTGACTCTGGATATTTGCTGTAATACCCTAATAGTCGTACTTGGTTGTTACAGTAAAATTAGCTTTATAGACTGCAAATCCCATTGTGATGGCAAGAGGATGCTTTGTTAAACCCACGTTTTATTGTGTTTCTTTCCAGTTAGGATGATATTCTTGTGTTCTTAGTGCAAAGAAGAGCTGCATTACTGCCAGGGTGAATCATTCTGCTGCCTTCTCAAAGTGTAAACCAGTAACACATACACAAAAACTACCCTTCACAACTAATGGGATGTAATGGAAGCGGTACCCTGAAGGGGAAAAGGCAAGTCAGGAGTGGGTGTGCAGGGCTGTGAACCTCACAAAAATGCTGGTTTGCCTCACAGGCTGCCACAATCCTTAGCCTGATATGAAAGGGGTTGAGAAAACCCACGTGGACAGGAGGAGAGTGACCTGACCAGCATGTCCAGCAGCAACCAGCCAGGGCTGGAACGGGAGGTCTGGGGCAGGTCTGTTGAGGTGAACCTTCTTGTGGTGCCTCAGGACCATACTCCTGTCCAGTGTCATTGGCCAGCACAGCTGAGTCTGGTCTTCACATACAACACTGAAAGCAAGTCCATGACTTGAGCTGTGGTAGGCAGTTTAATACTGCTGTGCCTCGTGGTGTCACATCTGGGAGAACTGAAAAGTGCTGTAACTTAGTTTACCTAGAAGAATACCTGGTTTCTGACTTGTACCCTAAACCATGCTTTAGCAGGTCTCATATGGATTTTTTTTGACTGTATTTATACAAGCTTATATGTACAAATGCAGGGAGGGATTTTAAAAGTGATGGAGGATTTTTTGGTTATTTTTTTTTTCCCCCCTCTCATTGGGTAACCTGAGAAAACCCATAAACCTTGGCATAGCAGGGTAACACACAGGCAAACTTGTCTGATTATGCTGTAAACTGTATCTGAGGATTTAATTTATAATTGTATTATGAATGTAACAGCTTTTCTGGTGTAAAGAAATCAAGAAGGCAGATCAGGAGACCATATGGTGTATAATGGAAATGAAATAGTTTTTATTTTGCTGATGTGGACCATAGTAGTAGAGGAATTGTTTTGGTTAAAATAGAGAGTGTAACAGAAGTGTGGAGTGGAAAGGCCAAGGACATCTACCTGTTTACTACAGTGTTAATTCCTTCAGTTGCTGTTGAGTACCACTATCTGTGTGAAGCAGTTATTTCCTCAGGATGCAGAAGCTGATATTTCAGACCTTGGCATGGCACTAGCTTCTCTTTGTCCTTTAAGTTGCTGAAGAACGATACAGTTATTTTTAAATTGTTGCCCCTGTGTGAGACCCATAAGTTTAGCATGAGGGAAGTATAGCCCAGCCTCTCAGTTAGCATCTCAGTGCCAGATTTGTTTCCTGGCTCTTTACCAGGGTTTGGCTATTGAACATGACAGCCTGGTGTGTCTGTTCAGAGTTGTCCTCCTGATGCAATTTTCCAGTGGCTGCAAGGGACTTACTCGGTGTTGCTTATTTGGCAATGAGGTCTGGAGCACGTTTTGCCTGACAAGCATATGTATGATCAAAAAGGTCCCCTTCCTTCATGCTCATTTATGTTCACACTATAAATTTGCTTTCTGGCCTTAGAGCTGATCTCATCAGGAGTAAATCCAGACCATCACTTTCAGACAGTTATATTGAGAGTGTAACCCCGTGTGTGTATTAGCCTCTTTCTTTTGTGAAGCAAGGTTTAAACGCTACATCAACAGATTTAAACGGACAGTTATTGAAATGAGCAAGATAGTCTTATGTGAGACATCCATAAATTTTCTGGAGAATATTTTTCAAGCGCGAGGCAGTTTTCCGAGAGACCTAGGTTGATGTAGTGGGAAGTATTTTGCTAGATGAACTACTATAACTGCTATTTGGTTTTGACTACTGCTGTGGTTTTGGTTGCTTTTTTTGTTGGTGGGTTGTTTTTTTGTTTTGTTTTGGTTTCTTTATTATGGCGAAATGGCTACATCTTCAGGGTAGGCTGGGTTGCTTTGGAGTAGGTACACAAAAAATAAGAAAAAATTTTCATTTTATACTTCTCCATTAAATTGTTGTCTATTTTAGCAAATGGGATTTGGCTGGACAACATCCCAGTGCCAGGTTTAAATATTTTGTTGATATTTATCTGTACAGTTTAGCATCATAAAGTTTCTCTTTCCACTGAAGCAAACTTAGAGCCATTTCAAATGCATCTCTCTCTCCCATGATTGGGAACTTGGGCGTGTGGGGGGGGAGGCTTTAATCCCAGAGTGTTCACGTCCCTCTTTCACTTCTGTGCCTTTGGTTAAGTAGAGACAGTAACTATAAGTCCCTCAGTGACTAAAATGCCAAACCACACACGACACCCTCTTTGCACTCCCTATTAAAATTTTACAGGTCAAAAATCCAAAACCCACTTAATAAAAATTGTTCTTCATCGTAAGTGACAAGAGAGAACAGGTCAATCTATGGAATAATGGTGCAGTAATTAGAACCTTTGTAGTTGATAAAGTGTGACTGTTAATCAATGTTTGGCTAATTAATCAATATTTTAATCATTAGACCTTTTAAATTTGTTTTAATGAGCATTTCCTCTAATTCCCTTGATCCTGTTGCTTCCAACACTTCTGTTATCTCTATTAAACAGCAAAGTGAGTGTTCTTATACCCAGAATATTCTGTAAGTTTGTAGATTTTGTAGTTTACTGCTAAGATACATGAACATATCTGAGGATGAGCAAATTCAGATCCTTAAATAAAAAATTATTCTTACACCATATGCCCTCCATGTTTGTGTTAGAACAGTGTGGGGTGTTTGGCAGAATGGGCCTCCACAATTCAATGGTGCACTCCTTTGATAAATTTTGATATCTTACTATTCTTAAGAAAAATGCATATGCTACTGAATAACAGTTACTCATTCCCTGAAAATTCCTCTCTTCCATTTAAAAACCTTACTCACTACTATCAGGAGTTTGCAGATGGTAACTGCTCCGGTGTTAATCAAAAACTATTATTTCCAGGAATTTTTCTGCTTTTGTCTTCTGTTGTTTGACGACTGCAATTCCCTGATTTTTCACACACAGTATATCTGATATACAGCAGTTACTGTAAAAGCCATCTGAATGCGGTATCTATCATTTTAATGTTGAATCTTACAGTAAATTTTTAAATGTTGTGCATCCTCCTCATACTGAATATTCAGAGGGGTTTTATGCCTCCTTTGTCCTCTCAGAAATCACAACGTGATACTGTTTTCTGTGGCATATATAATGAAACTCTTTCTGGTACTAATGGGTATGAGGCACTTGCTGCCCTGTCCTGCATGCTCAGCGTCTGGCAGGCAGAGAGATTTTGTTGAGTTCTGCACGAGCTGGCCTGTTACACCAACTCAGATTTCTTACTGGTCTCCTGAACACTTGCTTTCATTCCACTTTCTGCTGTTTGTTGATCTTTCCCTCATCCTTGACTAGGTGTCAGTGAGGGACTGGGAAATAACTTGTTCCAGACGTGTAGCAATCCCTGGTTAGAGAGCTCAGGCTGATCCTCTGCTTTAGCTTAATCCAGAGGTTCTCTAAATCTTCCCTTGCAGGAAATGAGCAATTCATTTGCTCTACAAAAATTTAAGTCTCCAACTAATTCTAAGTGCTCTGGAGCTTTAGCGGCTATGTTTCCTGCAGACCCTCAAAGATTTTTGGCATCTCTTCATAACATTATCTTATTAAACTATTTTTTTTTCTTTAAGCAAAACTTTGACAACTAATTTGATTTTTTCTAATTGACAATGTTACTAATGTTTACCAACTGTACATTACTAGCTAGCAATGGTTGCTAAGTGTCAAAGTAATTTATAATATCCTCTCCCACTGGGGGCTTGAATTATCACCTGCGATTTCCAGTTTTGCAACTGAATTCTGGAAGTGAATACATACGTTTTGGAGCAATTTCTACAGGCTTTAACAAACTTCCAGCTATGTTCAAAGTGTGATTATATGCTTCTGGAATACTTAAGTGAAGTCTTGACATGCAGATAAAATAAAAGCTGTTTCTTGTAGCAGTGACGTGATTTATAAAGAAACATCAGAAAGGCAATTTGCATACTGCTTTCCAACGTAACCGAAACATCTTAACACTCTGTCACCAGCTTCTGAGACTTTTTTGAGTGGGAAATCCTCTAGGGTTTAACTTCAGCGTTATTTTTTTATGGATTGATAATCTAGCCTACTCCTGCCAGCACCAGAGGTGGGGGACTTGATTCTTAACAAAACATGTTGGCCTTGCTGAAGTCGATGCAAAGCTCCTGTGAACTGTATCTGGGTACAGGTCTTACTCCTTGTAGGTTGATATGACCCCTGTGCTGTTCCTCAAACAGATATACTCAGGCAGCTTGGTCTGATGCAGAATTTGAAGAAAACATTTGACTGAGTACTCTCATCGGGAGCTGGTATTAGAGCACCTGAAGGTGCCTGCAAATTTTCTACCACAGCAGAGAGCGAATGGGTCTAGTTAATGAGAGACACTTGTTCAGAAGAGCTGTACATTGATTTCCTGAAGTTTCCATCTGGGTTTGTTGGGGAAATTAATAGTTGTTTTTCTCCGGATAGGATGCAAAAAGATAATACTAGTGGGCAGGTCTCCTTGGATAGGGCTATGGTGTAGTGGTTAGGTATGCTGGGATGAAGGTTGGACTAGATGATCTTCAGAGGTCCCTTCCAACCCCGAACATTCTGTGATTCTATGTGGAGAGGGAGACTTGCTTTGGGTTGTTTTATATGGACATGTCACAGTTTTCTCTATTTGCTGACCTGAGTAGTATCATTGCATCTGACCCTATAACTTTTTCTCAGAATAAATCTCCTTTGTTAAATTTTTGTGTCCAAAACTCCCTCTTCTGTCTCATTTACCGAATCAGTGAAATCTGAATTATGGAGAAGAGGCAGTCTCTGAAGGAAAACATATGTTGGATAAAATTATTACGAGGACTGGAATAAAATTAAAATAATTTCTTACCAAGAGGTTATTTTTATTAAAAATATAATTCTTTTGTTTCATGTTCACATAAGTTGTTAAGAAGTCATCAGTAAATTGTTATTTTTATGAGACTACTTCACTCAGGAATTTTTTTAATTCATTATATTTTATTAGATCAGCAGTAATGAACGAAAAACAGTATCATTTATTTTTATTACTACTCTAGGTTGAATCATGGTGATTTATACATCCAGATTGAAGCAGTGACTGTAATTACTCTGTCCTTGTCAACTATATATTTTTCTTAAATTGGACATTTTAACCACATATAAACTCCATAAATATGAATGCTTCTAATTTTAAGGAGCTACTTAACAATATTGCCAGTTTTCACTACAGAGGTTTCATGTTGGTGCACATGAGATTCATTCACCTGGCTATCCTCCTGATTTACTGAGAAGTGTTTTTGGATTGTCTGGAATGACTTCATTTTCCATATTTCTTGTCTGCTATCATCTTTATGGTAAAGAAATAAAGAAAACAAATAGTAGGTTTTATTTTGTTTTCCCTTTTGTTTCCCTTCAATTTTTATTATCCTTTCTCACACTGAAATGAGAATACATGTGGAAAAAATAACCAATGGTGGTGTGTATAAAATAACTTGCAGTGAAGTAGTATACTTTAGGAAGCAATTGCTTACTGAAAATAAGTCTGAAAGAACTTGGCTGCCCCAAGACATGGAAATACCCTCTTGCCAAAATGAGTAATGGAGTATAAAACCAAAAAAAAAAAAAAATCATGAAAAACCCCAAACATGCTGCTCAGTGATACCTTTTGACCATTTTCCCTGATCTTCCCGGTGACTGACCTTCACTGTGTCCTAGACTCTGCTCTTGGTGTGGACCATATCTTCTGATGCAATTACTTTTCCAAGATCTGTAGTGTTCTTCCCAAAGATATTTTCTGAAACTCGGAAGACTATCTGCAGTTTTTTTCTGTACGAGTGGAAGGCTGCTGTACACATGATTAATTTGTTTCAAAACAACCTCATCGTCCATGGAAATGGAAGAGAAAATAAAGCCCTTCAATTATGTTGGTTTACTGAACCTTAGAAAACAGCAATTTTTCTCTTTAAGTAAAACTCAGAGCAATGGTTTACACAGCATGTAAACTATTTGGAGATTCCCTTTCGAGGCTAAAAATAACATTCTTCTTCCTTTCAAGTAACAGCTCCCATTAGGCTTTTTGGAAGTCCTTTTACTTCTTTTGCTGCCTCAGGATATGCCTGGTCAAGGACTACCAGACTAGGCTTTAAAATAACATACCCTTTTAGAAGAAGTCTGAGGTCTCTTAATCTTATTTTTAAGTTGATGCCAGCTTCCTTTCCTACTTAGCCATCCTTCCTTCTTATCCATGTCCCACTTTCCGTGCTCTCCTTCTTCTGGATGGGAATAGCATTAAAAGGCCACATAGAACTGTTTGAATTCCCTTAGGTTATTTTAGAACTCGAGGGGGAAAAGGACATTATGATAAGACAGTTGGATGTTCAATGTGTCCCCAACACCTAGAAATGAAGAAATATACCTGCAGTGACACGTGGACACTTTTTTCTTCGTGCTGGTTTGCAGCATCAATGACAGTAGAAAGACGTGCTCTTTGTACTTTGACTACACCGGTATTCCTCTGAGCGCTGAGGCAGCGGACACGGTAACTTTATCTGCTCATGAGATCCATGGGTCTAACAAACAACTGAAAAAAAAAAAAGTAAAACTGCTTTATTTCTGTGCTGAGTTTCTTGTTCATAGTAGTGCTGGCACCTGAAATAGAGTTTTCCAACGTTCTGAGTGCCGTCAGCTGAGTGTGCTCTGTGCTGCTCGAGAGACACTGAATATCTTGTAGCATGGGGTCCTCGGAAAGATTTGAGTGTGCTTTTGTGAGCATTTGCCTTTCCTCTACAGAGCCCTTAAGAGCAATTCTAAAGACAGATAACAGAATTCTTACCAAGTTCAAATGTAAATCTCTTCAGAATTATTATGCTCTCTAGAGGAGAGTAAACAAATAAACATAGTAAGAACTACAGTAATAACATTGCACTTATATAGAGCTTTTCTTGCATTTTACAGAGCTTTTCATTTCAGGATCTCAAAGGGCTTTATAGATGGTACTTATCTAACCCTCCTAACACCTTTGTAAAGGGAGCACTTAGGTATCATCCTCATTTTTCAGATAAGAATCTAGAAATGGAGGCACAAGAGGTGTTACGCAAGTTTCTTGCGTTTCTCAGGTTGGCTGTGGAAAATAGGACTCTGGTCTCCTAATTTTGTGTCCTAATGTAAGAGAGATTACTGTAAATAGATTATATTTGAAAGGCCTTTTACATACTACGTACTCTGAAGTTAATGGCAATCTTGTCATTTTATATTTGTGTTCTCTTTGGCGCCCTGTTTTTCTATTTTACAAATGTTGAAAACAGTTTTCTTTTAATTACTGTTGGAGGTTTTAAAATATTTTCCCCCTGGAAATCACTTGATTTACAACAGGCAGTCTTAAAGATTGTTTTTATTCTAGTTCACCTTTAATCATATCACAATCTAATGAATTATTAATTAATTGTATCACGCTCATTGTTCTGTCTGGAGAGTGGCCATCTAATATTTGATCTTATTCCTCTAATTTTTGATGAAGAGAGAAATACCCGTGGTAGAAAAGAAGAGAGAAAATAGTTTATTATAATTTTATGTACTGAAACAAAATGTTATTAATACTTCTGTTTTATAAAATAAAATGCAAATACTTTTGCATTTTCCATTACTGTAAAACATGAAATTTACATGCATTATTTATTTTGAGGCCTTTTCGTGTTAGAATAACTTGTCCATATCACATTTCATTGAAGCCTCCCGAATAAATACGCAATTCAGATCAGAACAGGTACGTCAGCACCTTCCACATATTCTTTTTTTAACAACCTATGTCAATTGTAGTTGCCATTTTCCGAAACAGAAGGGACGCTATTCTGTAATCTCCAAAACTGGTCCTGAAAAACCATTTAAATTCTCATTCATGTTAATTTATACTTTGGGCAGCACTTTAGGAAGGAAATACTTTTGTTCTCTGACGTGATTTTGTACAGTAAATATTCCTTGAGAGCGCAAGTGAGCAAACATACATCACCAGTCTGACATAAGCTATATTGAGCACAGCCATTTTGGTGGGTGCAATATCCACCACTGGAATACTTTTGTGTTGTTGGAAAATATGAATAAGAATTCTTGAGGAAGTGTAAAAGTGAGTTTATCTGAAAGGTTTTTGTCACTAAATGAATTACAGTCTTGCAACGTTTATTTTTACAGTTGTAATGCCTGAATTATTTACTGGAGTTTTTTATGCCCTTTATCTTGGATCTTTGCTGCCTTTGAAAAATTTAGGTCTCAAATAAGCTATACTGAGCACAGCCATTTTGGTGGGTGCAATAACCACTTTCGTGTTGTTAGAAAATATGATTAAGACTTCTTGAAGAATTGTAAAAGTGAGTTTATCTGAAAGGTTTTTGTCACTAAATGAATTACAGTCTTGCAACGTTTATTTTTACAGTTGTAATGCCTGAATTATTTACTGGAGTTTTTTATGCCCTTTATCTTGGATCTTTGCTGCCTTTGAAAAATTTAGGTCTCAAATATTTAGAAATGATTGTTTTACCTGTTTGTAGAGTGTGTACATCTGTACATAGGCAATAACTTGAATTCGTGGGCTATGTCAGCACATAATTGTCTGCACTTAGGGCTCACAAAAGGCAGGCTGAGGGTACCATCAAAGCAGCAGCTCAGATATGTCCACCCAGCCGGGGCTCAGTTTCAGATGAACTAGCCCAGGGCCTGCTGTTAGGTCTGGCAACCCAGAACTTCCCACGTGATACAAAGCCTAACCCTTCATCCAGCTTCTCAGGTAGACTTTATGGTACTATAACAAACAAGCAAGTAGTAACATTGCTCAAGTATTTCTTTAGGAACAGCCTAGACATATTTTGAATCGTAGGAAGTTTAAAACTGTGGCAATACAAGCCATATGGGATGCTTAACTTTGATGAAATCTGATGGATCATTTCACACATGGTCATGCTGAGTTTAATGCTAAAAGAAAAGACTCAAACAATCTCTTTAATATAATTATTTTTAAATAACAGTTTGCGAAAAGCATGCACAGACTGGTTAACCATACTTCCTCTGACACTAGATTTTGAAATATTAACATTTTCCTTTTGATGATTTTTGTATATTCTTTTAATTGCATGACAGTTTGTCGTGAGGGAATAGCCACTGCTGAGCACTCCCAACATGTTGAGGCAAATAGCGATATTTTGACAGGGAATCTGCGGGCTCTTTTCTCAAAGTCACTGCCAGGTGCAGATGTAGGCCTAAATAAAATGTAAGCTTGTAGACTATGCCATTCCATTATCTAGCATTTGAAAATTCAAATCTCAAGCTAGGGGATTTCACAGACGTGGAATTTGGCCTCACAGAAATGTTAAGTAAACTCTCAAGAGCTGCTCATCAAAGTTAGTTTGTTGAAGAAGAAACTAAGATATGTGAAGAAAGACAAAGTATTGTTATGAATCAACAATTAACTAGAAGGTTTTCATGCTAGAAGAATGGATGAGGTGCCTCAAGTTTCTCTATTAAATTTAATACTATTTTTTAATTAGCTGGAAAAATAAGCAGATGGAATAAGTAAAACAAAGACACATACAGTAATTAATAAAGTCAAATTTCTTTCCTGATACAAAATTTTACTGGTTACTTCCAGAAACATGGTGGTAGAGACTGTCACAGGAGAGAAAAAGAAAAACCAGAACAATGAACACGTGTATCAGATGGACTATATTGCTCATAAACAAATATTCCCTCTAAAGATAACAGATAAAAGAACAAACATATACAGTCTCGCTATAATGACATCATTGTGGCATCAATGCAGGAATTAGTATGTGGTTGGAGAGGACTGAGCAGTCTCATCTGTCTTGTTAGGAAGCATGTGGAAAGGAATATGGATTAGCACAAAAACAGCGGTTAGAATTCCATGCTAGAAGAGTACTGTCTGTCTCAGAGTACTAAGCTCAGATCTGGTCACTTGGGTCTTGGTATCAATAATGAAAAGAATAGAGGGTCGCTAGAAGTGCACAACTTAAAATTTAGTTGGAACATCCTATGTAGGGA